>NC_141834.1:5262500-5562500 GCF_982586985.1 Callionymus lyra
ACACAAAGAGTGAAATTGTTTTTATCGATCTGTGCCTTTTACAAGCAAAAAAGTGTATCGCACTGATGTGGACGAGGCTGGACCCAGTGTTGGTCGCTGGTTGCAAGGACTGTCTCATATGTTTCCATATGAAAAGATCACTTACTCATTGATTACAAAGAAAAGTTTTTGGACCCTTTTCTTGATAGCTCACCAAGAAATCTATTGGAGGTACGAATGTATGTGTGTACTTGCATTGTAAGTAAAGTGCAGTGCTTTATGTATTATTTGATGTATTTTCTTTATTTATTATTATTAAATTTTTTGCTTGTTTGTTTGTTTTCCATTTTGCTTGTAAGATGTGAATTTCTGTTTAAATGTTTTGTAATAATTCAAAAATCTCAATAAAAACCAGGCACAAATATTCATTCTTACTTTTCCACCACATTTTGAATTTGGAATATTTTTTAGCGATTTGAGTTTTTTCAGTTTTTCTCAAAGTTTTCCTTTGTTCAGGACTATCATGGCTTTTTTGTACCTTCCCAGATTCTGTAAACAAGAGTAGCAGAGTTTGACCGGTAATATCTATAAGATAATCTGAGGTAATAAAAGTGTTTCGTGAATTTAGCCTTTAGCTTGAACATCTCGGAGCAATGTTAGCTGTTGTTGGCGGTCCATTTTGAACTGTTTTGTGATTTTAAGTCCCTTGATATACATTGTTTTATTCTATAAGGTCATGTAGCAACATCGGCTTCTCCTCACTAGTGTGTGAGTCATGTCCAGTAGGAATTTCTCCTACTGTGGTGGTTTTTCGCAACTTCCTACATTTAAGCATCTTAGCTTGACACTGCTTTAACACTTTCTCCAAGAAAGGCAGATAAATAGAGACTTCTCTGTGGCCTTAGGTGACCTGTCTAGACTCAAACATAAAATTATGACATAAGATAAGAGGTGAAGGTGGTTTGGGATTTTATTGACCTCAACAATTGCATTGTTTGTTATACAGTCATCCATCATCACTAATGCAGCTTTATTGTGCAAAAATTCCTTTATCAAAAAACCTTTACCCTAAAATTTTACATTTATGATACAGAACGGACCGGTTCAGTTGGTCCGGAAGACAATCTTGATGGCCCAGTGGAAAATAATAAGAGACTTCCTTGTTCCTATTTTCACCTCTGAGTTTACAAGAAAGAGAAAGTGAAATGTTTAGTCTGTTAAGGACAAGTTGGATCAGGTCTGATCGAAAAAGTTATAGTAACATAATATGGATATCTATAAAATAATGGATCCGTCTGGTGTTTGTGTGTCTGCCTAACCAAAATTTAAATTAAACTTTTTCCAATTTCGATGGAATTTGACATATATGAATTTCATTCTAAGTAAAGAATATTTTCAGAATTTCTGCTCTTTTCAGCAGGTGTAAGGCCCATGATCCATCTGGATTTACTCTCTTCTCTACTCCCCCTTTTAAAAAGTTTTAAATAAGTTTGCAAATATCAATTCAACAATTTGAATAAACATATATGAGCTACTTTAAACCTGTTCAAAATGCAAAATATATGAATACTTATTTATATTTATTTTATTTTTAAATCTCTTCTGTGTTGCTAGTTTGCTCCTTACTACCCCTTGCTTCTTTGACTGTGTATCACATTTTGATTAAAAACTCGTGACATTATAGGTTTTATCTTTGCATTTTATTGCTGCTGTATAAATCTTTTGCTGCCATTCCTGCCATTGTGTTTTCATTGAAATGTGTGTAATGTTGTTGTATCTCTACAAGATACGAAAGTAGTTTCCCTTAATGTTGCTAGTAGTTTAAGGCCAAAGTCATTGAGTTGAAAAGCATAAAATATAATATTTTAGCATGAAGAAAAAGTGGGGTTTGTTTGTGGTTAAAATAATGTTTAGATCCAAAATCAATAACAGTTTGACTGACGGATTATATACAAGTACAGAGAAACTGGAGAAAACTTGAACAGGTCTGAAACTGTTGAAGGTCATAAGCTCTATGTATGGTAGGTTTTAAAATGAGTTCCATCTGTTCAAATGATATCTAAAGGTCAAACTGGTCTGGTAGAGTTTAAGGTCCAGTTCAGGTCTGGGTCAGACCTGGTCCTTATCTCATTTAGTAGCAGCTTCTTTGAACTTTGACCTTTTTGCAAATGACTTTGTCACCTATTGGGTCATGAGAGGTCAAGCTGGTCAGACACGCACAGATGTAAACACACGCTTCGGCATCACATTTTCTGTGACACAAGTGCATGACTCTTTTACATAAGAGACAATAGAGAAGAGGGAAGGTCTGGAAAGGTTAAATTAAACGACGGGTGGATGGGAACCAAAATCTTTCATTTGAATTGGGAACTAAAATTTAGGAACATGCAAAGCATCAGGGGGAAGTCGCATAGAGAAAAGTGTTTTTGTTCTCCTGTGCAATCAAGCTAAACGTGGAGTTATCTGTTGATTTCATATGCAACACAGACACACAAACACACGTGCACGCGCACACACACAAACAAAAAATAGGGAAATTCTCGTCCAATAGAGTGACATATCTCAACATGTTTTACTACACACTTCCTCTCTTTGTGACAACTTCCTCAGTGTGTGCTTACTACGCCAGCCCTGCAAATGAATGAAGAAACACACACACACAAGCACACACGTACATACACACACACCTACTTACACACACACACAAAGAAAGAGAAGAAAGTTGTTTTGCAATCAAAAAAGAGGAAGATGAATGTGTCACTCATTCTTTTGTGATGCAAGAGTTCTAACCCTAACACACCTACACACGTGTGTGCACAAGACAAAAAACAACATAACACAGAAATATATCCATCATGCGCACACCTTGAAAAATTTCACAACATGCAAGCAAGACTAAAGCATTACAGGGACACACACGTACAAACTAGGCGATGAAATATTCAATAAAAACACACACATGGACACATGTCCCCTTAAACACTGTACATGCACAGTGTTTAAGGGGACACCTACGCAAATCAGAACACAAAATAACCATAAATATACACACACACACAAAAAAAACACCTGTCTACAAGATAACCTCACAAAACTTTTAACCACCCCACAATTTTCAACACAAAGGCCAAAAAGCACGAGACAGATATTTTATACAGATGATAATAAGGATGAATAACTCGTACACACAAAAATATATTCACTCACATAAACCTGCATACACACAAATACCTGGCCAACCTACGGAGCAATAAGAAATCCTAAATCCACACACCAAACACACAAAATCATCAAATATCTTTAAATCATTTTCACGTAGACAATACAAGGGGTCAGAGGTCAGAAAAGCACCCCACATTTATTACACCCCTCCTTGCCCCCTAATGACCCAACAACCACTTTCCCTTGTCCACCTATTTGTTTTGCATACTATTTTGCCAGTCAAATGACTTGCAGGACAAGGGCCAGATCAAGATCTGGGAATTCCCCCAAAATCAGGGAGTCTCCCCTTTCACTCGTGAGAGACGCTGATAAGGACTTCTGATCTTGCGTTTGTGACATGCAGCGCTAACTTGGCGGAGCAGCAAACAGCCACAAACTGAACTTCAGGAGCCCCCCCTGGGCCCCCCCGTCCCCTCCAAACATTGCCATTGTCCTTCGTGTTGTTGTTGTGTCGTGTCGGTTACTAAAGGTCGACGTTCCTTCTTTATGTGGCGGTCGGGGTCCCAGATTCTGGAGTGTGAACTTTCACAGTCAGTGATGATTTGGGGTCGGCGTGTAATTAGCACGACCTGGCAGAAGCTAAATGACGATGATGAGGCTTCAGTTGTTGATAATCTATGAATCTATGAGAGGTATTGTCAGGAGCAAACGAGGAGAAATGACGGCCTGGGGGCCACATTCAACCCTTCAACTGTACTGTTGTGGCCCTCATGAGGCCAGAGTTAAACCATTTAAACTATAAACTCAAAATATACTTGACAATTTTGTACATACAAAACATTTATTGGATGGATGGAATGATCTTTGTATGGATGGATAGAAAGATACATGAAGGGACGGATAGATTTGGGATGTTAGAATGGTTGAATTAAAGGGAAGAAAAGATATGTGGGTGGATGGATGCATTTTTTGGATAGTGGGGGGAATATGGATGGATGGGTGGATGAATAGTGGGATAAATTGATGCATGCATTGATAATGAATGGATGGATAAATGGAGGGACAGATGGATGGATAAATGGAGGGATAGATGGATAGATGATGGATGGTTTGATTGATGGGTTGGATGGATGCTTTAAAGGATAGATAAATGGATGGATTGTTTGGTTAATGGATGGTAGGATAGATGGATGGATGGATGGATGGATGGATGGATGGATGGATGGATGGATGGATGGATGGATGGATGGATGGATGGATGGATGGATGGATGGATGGATGGATGGATGGATGGATGGATGGATGGATGGATGGACAGTGAAGGAATGGATGGATGGATTGATGGACAGTGAAGGGATGGATGGATGGATGGATGGATGGATGGATGGATGGATGGATGGATGGATGGATGGATGGATGGATGGACAGTGAAGGAATGGATGGATGGATTGATGGATTGATGGACAGTGAAGGGATGG
Organism: Callionymus lyra; assembly: GCF_982586985.1. NCBI lineage: Eukaryota > Metazoa > Chordata > Actinopteri > Syngnathiformes > Callionymidae > Callionymus > Callionymus lyra. The sequence goes on from NC_141834.1 coordinate 5,267,120, forward strand.
ATGGATGGATGGATGGATGGATGGATGGATGGATGGATGGATGGATGGATGGATGGATGGATGGATGGATGGATGGATGGATGGATGGATGGATGGATGGATGGATGGACAGTGAAGGAATGGATGGATGGACAGTGAAGGAATGGATGGGTGGATGGTTTAAGGGACGGTGAAGGAATGGATGGATGGATGATTAATAGACAGACAGAAGAAGAAATTGTTTGTTAATAATTTAAGAACACAAACATGTCTTGTGTGTGTTGGACAGAATAAAATGGTTAGTTAACGGTTAACAAGTTTAACAGCAGATCAACCTCTGGAGAGAGTCGACTGTTTAAGTGAAACAGTCTAACTTTAACTAACCAAATGTTACCAGAGTTGAATCATGGCTCAGCAGCTGCTGTCAACAATCTAGGCTTGAATCTGTGACGACAACCTGGTGTTTGTTCGGTGCTCACGGACACACAATATTCAAATGACACATAACCTGTGTGGATTAAGGGATTTGAACCTCTCACTGTTGCACCATAATAAAACTCAGCCAAAGCAAAAACACGGTTCTAACAAATCCCCATAAAAAGTAAACAAAAGCGACGCATGGACGAACACAAACCCAGACAGCGTGTGTACAGCAGCAACAATTGATCGAGATGCTGCCTGATGGAAATATGATTTCATAAGATGACGTCGAGCTTGAGGAACCGGACCGACCGGTCCGACTCGACTTGTAATAACAGGAGGAGAGATCAGAGTTCCGGGAAGAGTCTGGCTGAGGTGACCCCGGAGGGAACTTTTACTCCTTCTGGTGTCGCATGTTCTGAGACAAAACTGCACTTTTAACTAGTTGTGGAGCATTTATAATCCAGGAACACACTCTTACCAATACTTTCCTTACACACAAAACCCACTTCTGTACAAATATACAATGACACACACATAATAGTGTCAACACAAACATCTACACAAATGCATATTTATTTTAGAGCAGACACACACATTTACGAAGACAAACATAAACACACATTTAAAAGGTCACACACACAAAGGCACATAACTGAAACACACAAACATACATGCCTAAATAGTACAAACACACATAAATTTAAATATACAAACACACACTGACATGAACATACATGGCACAAACACCGATACATACATATTTACACAACCAAACACTCATCAATAACATGTGACACAAACATAGTTACACTTTAACGGTAAATCATAGTTAATGTACATTTTAATTAACATAAACATCGTAACTAAGACTCTGAAGGTGATTTGAAATACATTTACAAACCCACATACACATTTACAAAATCTTGAAATAGTGTAAAAACTCTTGCAAAATCGTTAAACAAATGTTAAGACTTAGGAAAATACGTAGAGACTCTGAAACACGTAAAAATTGACTAAATCATGCAATATATTTAGAAACTCTGAAGCATATTTACAAACCCTCATGATTAAAAAACTCAGAAACCCATTTACAAACTCTTGAAATTATCTAAAAACTCTTGAACAACTTTACAAAATCGTTAAACAAATGTTAAGACTTAAGTAAATACTTAGAAACTCTGAAACACATGTAAAATTTGAGTAAATCATGCAATAAATTTACAAACTCTGACACAAATTTGCAAACCCTCGTGATTCAGAAACTCAGAAACACATTTACAAACTCTTGAAATAAATTCACAAAATCTAAAAGAAATGTTAAAACTCTGGAATATATGTATAGACTCTATTTACAAACTATCAAACACATTTACGATCCACATCCCTTGTGTTATCTCTGGGTCAAGTTGATCCAGTGGCTCAAAAACAAATGCATTTGCGGTATCCCTTGTGTTATCTCTTAGTAAAGGTTAACCGGTGGCCCGAAAAAACAAATGCATTTGGGGTGTCCCTTGTGTTATCTCTTAGTAAAGGTTAACCGGTGGCCCGAAAACAAATGTGTTTGTGGTATCCCTTGTGTTATCTCTGGGTCAAGTTGATCCAGTGGTCGAAAACAAATATGTTTGTTGTATCCCTTGTGTTATGTCTGGGTCGGGGTGACCCAAGCGTTAAAGTTTTATTGTTTTTTCTGATTCTTCAAATTTTCTCCAACAGTTTGTGAATTTGTGTTGACTTTCCCAAGTTATTTCACATAACTCTCGGACAGCCCCTTTCGTAAGGATACATCCTGGTCGCCTTCCTGTGAGAATGCTCCAGTCGTGTGGGAGGAAACCATGGGTCGGACCCAGGACCAGATGCTTAGACAGAAGTCATTGCTGCGAAAAGTGGCCGATGCAATTCATCCTTACACACCCACGGACACACACACCAACACACACCTGCACAAACGTGCATGTCTATATACCTATGTTAATTCATACACAGTTAATAAAGTTCTCACACACAAATGTACACACATAAATCCCTAAAGTATATAAAGACGTTTGTTTGGTTTTAATCATCTCTGATGGGCACGGTAACCCAAGTTTACCTCTGATTGCCTTGCTCTCCATCTTTCCCGGGAACCTCAGGAAAAGCTCTTGAGAGGGAAAAGCGCCACATGATAAAAGTATGCTGGTTCAGTTCCAGTGACAGTTGAAGTGTCCTGGAGCAAAACACTACCCAGATCTTATCTTCGGGGGGATATTATGGCTTTGTTATGGTTTATACCAGGGCAGAAAATAGAAGTTCAAATCTTGGTGTGTGCCCTAGAGCAAGGCAGAGAACATATAAAAAAAAAAGTTTGACTCTCATAATGTTGATTTTCCTCTGCGACTTCAAGTGATTTTCCTCCGAAGTGCGAGTGCCCATGAGCAACACAAGTTCTCCTAATGATGGATGGACTCTCATCTGTCCTCAGTGAAGGAGACTCACGTAGGGTTGACGGGTTGAATCCGTGGCCTGTCAGACGCTGGTGCAAGATCTCAATACTCTTCCCACGTTGGTCTATTGTTTCTGGAACGTTCTGTCCACTCACTGATTATCGTCTTTACAACTCAGGATATTGACGCGCAGTAAACAGTGTCCTGGTATTGTCTCAGTCCCAGCAAGCCAGGGTTGCAGGATTCTGGAGTCAGTAAGCAAGAGACACCAAGTAACGGTCCCTTGTTTTGAATTATATTATAAGAGAAGTTAAAGGGGAAATCCCCCAAAACTATAAATCAACCATAAAAACACGTAATAATGAGACATACAGCTAACATTAATAATAGTAAATACAATAATAAATAAATATAATAATGATAATTATAAATTAATAAGCAATAATAAACATTACTACACATAAACCAGATGGATGAAGTTACAACACTAATTAAAACATTATATAATTTGATCAAATATCATGACAACAGTTGGCGAAAATCTATCCTTCCTGCAGCACAGTATAAATATATAAATATATATATATAATCTTATATTTAATTTAGAGGCCATAACATGAACACTGGTTCGTAAATTTATAATAATAATAATAATTTTTATTTATATAGCGCTTTTTTACCAGTGGTTACAAAGTGCTTTACATAAAAACAAACAACTACAGTTAAAAAAATGACACAATAGATTGAAAGATATGTTTCTATTCAAGGAAAATAGTATTAAATAAAATGAACAAACACTGCAAATAAAGGAGAGTAAAAGTCCATTTACTAGTTAAAAGTCAAAAGGCGACATCACATAAAAGTCAGTCTGTAAAAGTGTGTTTTTAAAAAAGATTTAAAAGAAGTCACAGACTCAGCCAGTCTTATCTCCTGATGTACTAATAGTGTAATAACTACATGGTATAATAAATAACTACTTTAAAAGTGCATCTTAAAATCAATTAAAATGTTGATGGATTTAATGTGATAATATTTCACATCAAAATTCAATTATTTAATAACATAAAAGTTTGGTAATAGCATGTTTATTTTGTAATATTCAGATAAATGGATGTCAGTCATAAGACATGTTGTTGGTCCTGACAATTGAAGAAGTGTATCCAAGAAACACACAAATGGATAAACCCGGGAGAGACAAACATACGTCCAGCTAATCCAGAATCCACCTGTGAAGATGAGGACTTGTTTTCAGAGCCAGATCCCTATCAGCCTGATGGAGTGTGTGTTTTTACATTGGGAGTGGTCGGATGATGGCTGTCATTTAAGGGGCAGAGGAGGGGGCCGTGTTTGGAGTGTCAATATTTACAGTGACGCGCCGCTAGAACACTGACTAATGTGTGAATGCGTGTGTGTTGACACGCCGAAATAATGATCAGCATGAGTGGGAAGTGAGATGAGTGATCCCGGTCTGTACGTTCGCTGAGATGAAAGGATGTTTCTCTGAAAGTCATGTGGACTGTCGTCAAAAAATAAAAGAGTCTCTCGCCTCCGGCAGGATCATTTCATCCACTTATTGAACTCATATCACAATCTTTGAGCCTCCATTTGCAAAGCAAATCAGACCCATGCAAATGAGGGACATGCTGACTCTGCAGTCTCTCTGGATTTCCCCCGTCGGGACTCCTGTCTCCAGGACTTGAGGACTTGTGTTTGTCCAACTTTTATGACACATCCGTCATGCTGCGGCCCCTGAAGCTGAAGGATCACACATTGTTCAGGTCCCTCGGTGTGTGAGATGTCGAGACCTGATCCTCCTCGGCGCTCACACCTGCCCGCCTATTATTTTAGCTGCTCAAAGGTCTCGACCATGGGTAACCCTGAGGTCAGAGGCAGCCATTCTGGGGCTAAATTATGGGCTGTCATGTCCCCGAATCTACCGGTCGGATCTTTCGTGTGTCCATCATGTTGTCTGTGTTCTACAGCGTTACCATGTCTTTGAATATTAAAAAATGAGGTTTATGTCTTTAAATTTTACTATTGATTTTGTTCTCAAAGCCTTTAAATAAATCTTTCATCACATAATTCATAAAATGTATTAAAAAAAAAAAAGTATTCTTATATATATAATTTATATTCATGTTATGACCCCCATCCAATGCACAATTTTTAAACAGTTTGCACGATTACAAAATAAACGAACAAACTAAAAAAAGGCAATTTGGTCTGTTAATTTATTCATTTTATTATTTATTTATCTTTTTTATTTATTCACTCAGTTATTTATTTTTGTATGTTAATTTAATTATTATTTGTAATAATTTACTTTGCTTTTAATCTTATTAAATTTGTATTTGTGTTTTGTATGGTATCTTAATGCTATCAATAGTGTAACTAAATTTCACTGCCCAGTACTGTCCAAACAATGTTTTTTTTTTACAATAGTAATTTTCTGTTCTATACATATAATCTGCATTTCAAGCCTGACACATCTTTATGTACAAATTCGCATTCTGACTTCTGAAAAACGTTTTTATTTTCTATTTCTATGAATTCCCGCATTATTTTTAAAATAACCTTGTTTGTGTTATGTTATGACTTATTTGACGTCCATTTTCCCTTATATTTTGTACATTCAATTTTAAAATGTGTATAAACTTAACGAGTTTAAATACAAATTATTATTAAAAATTACCCATTGAACCTTGTTTAATCCAATTTATTTTATTGTGGCTTTTCGTAGATATATTTATTATAAATCGGACCGGATTTAAAAAATTGGCAACAGGACGTCAATAAATAGAGCTGATGAGACAATAATTCACGTCACAATCCTGGCTGAGTGACGTCACGGGTGGCGTCAACACTACTTCATTTTCAACACAAACGGACGAGAAGCTGTTGTTTGAATTAAAGCCCCTTCATCGAGTCCTATTGACAGAAGAGCTCACAGCCTGCAGCTACTTAAGACAGTTGGACGACAGTATTTATAGTGTCAACAAAGCAGGGGCCCCTTCATCGTCATTGGCCCCCGCAGAGCGCGGGAGCGCACGCGGGAGGGTTTTCTTCTTCACCTCTGCGCAGCGATGGAAGCGATCTTGTCGCCATCTAGTGTTCGCATCAAGTAACCGCTTTTCTTCACGGTTTTTTAACCGAAACAATGAGCATCGCTTACAATATATACATGACAAATACATGTTTATCATAATTTAATGAAGCCTAATCAAAAATCAAATATTATTTTTGCCGCCACAAATTGAAAATAACATACTACTGCCCTCTTGTGGTCAAAATATATACGTTCTCTGACGCTGGATGGACGCAAAATTCATGTAAATTCCTTTTTAAAATCATTTGAACGAAAAAAACATTTTGTTTAGTTATGATTTGATTTAAAATAACTTATTTATTTTACTGAAGAGAAAGCCTGTGTTTAAAGTGATATATTGTACATATCTATGTTAATATTTGTATCCTTTGTTATTTGTCTTTGATCTATGTTCTTTATTTTTAGACTTAGATTGTGTCATCTTGTTCTTTCTCTTTATTCTCTTGTTCTTGTTCTTATTTTATTTTTGTTTTTATGAATAATTGCTGTATTGCTGTGTCTAATTGGAAACAAACAATTTCAATAAAGTTCTACCTAACCTAACCTAATATAAAGACAGATTTTATTAAATTGTACTGGTTCTGTGTGTCATGTATGGCTAACAGTCAATACAAATAATTAACTGTTTTTTCAGAGTCATTATAACTCATCGGTTATCTTTCATATGTTTTATATGATTTCATGACTTCATCTGAATGGTTGCAAAAACAAAAAACGTCAGATTCAGTTAAAAACCATGTTTATTCGTCACTGCGCTCAAAATGTATCTTGAGCAGAAATATTCTATTTATGACGTCACGACTGTGGCGATTAACATCAACTATTTTAAAAGAGTTCATTTACATTTCCACCTAAATATCAAAGACCCACATGTAGGAGACAAAGTTGAATATTGCAGATCATTTATTTGAAAGAAAGAGAAAAACAACCCCCTGGAAAGAAGTGCTGCTGTTGGACAATCACGTGTCTTTAAAACACTGAATCTTATTTCATGGAAGACTCAAACATAGTTGAAGCTGGTGATTTATTCGATTACATTCATGACCATGGAGATGCTGAGTTAACCCTTTCATCAGTGTGGTTCAGGGCTGCTGCAGTTATGTCTGGAGACTTCAAAATAATAATTATAACAATAATACGAATTTTGGGTACCTGCCCTGTATTGTGTCCCTTTTGTTACAACTTCCGCAGCTTTAGTTTTCAAATACACAGATAGTTATGGACGATTGACACATAAAATTTAAACCGACACATTGATTTTTTTCCATTCTTTAACTGATAACAAGAGATTTAAAAAGAATAGCGGTACGATAATACGGTAATATATCCTCGTGATACTTTGATCTCGGATATATCGATATTTCATCTCTCAATAGACTCTTTAGAAAAGAATACATTAGAATATTTTAGCCAAGTTGGAAGTAAAAAATAGTCCCAAACTTCACTACAGTAAATGGTAAAAGTTTGGACATTTTTAATTTTGGTATTTTAGTTAAAGAAGAAATACATAACATTTGAACATTTTCATGGTTATTTTATAAACACTTTATCTCAATATATCAATATCATGATATTTAGTTATCAGAATACATATCATATAGTAATTTCCTTCCCAATACTCAGCCCTTCCAATAAGTTAATGTGAGTAAAGTGATGTAAGGTGTCGTTAATCTTGACCACGAGATTTAATCTCAAGTCATGTGACCATTTCGTCACACCTCCGATTGCCAGCTTGTGCGTGATTGACAGCATTGTAGATTGAATTTTTGATCAAAAGCGGAACATTCATGAACAGTTTGAATTTAGCATAGATTGTCATATGTATCATACATCTATACAAGAATGTGTGTATGACTTTCCTCCTGTCTTAACAACTCCAATACTGATGTACATATATTTTCACAATTTCATATTCAATTCAATTCATAGTTAAACATATATATATATATCAGTAATTGTCTCAGAGAATAATTAAGAATAAAGAGCGCTTGTTGAATCACATTTATATAGTTCACAGTTTCACGTGAGCTTCTCTTATAGTACACTTATTAAACACATTAATATTTAGAAGGAGAGAAGACGCTATGGAGTCATAGTCATAGAAAAAGTGAGTTTCTGAAAGTATGTTCCAAAGCTGTTTAGTTACTATAAAAAACAGAAAAATAAAAATGGAAAACGACTGTCGATAACTACCTGTATTGCATTGAAGCGTCTCTGGGGGTGAGAGTTACTGAGTGCACTTGAAGGCTGCAGCATCACGTCCAGAGGTCACATGAGGAACGAAGGAAACCATGGCACGCTGTGTGTTGTTGCGTCTACAGAACTACACAAAAAGTCAGCGATAACAAAGTCGGTCTGAAACACTGTTAAGGCCTTTTGTAGATTCTGAGCTGGTTTTTTGACTTTGAGTGGAAGAAAACGAGTGAGTCGCGCCAAGTACAAACATTTTGGTACGTTAAGTGCTGAGTTTCATTATTATATGTACAGTGAGTGACATAAACGGTCAGAATATATGGCTCTGTGTCAGCTACAGTTGATTTATATTTCTAAACGTCAGTGCAGTGAGACACACGCTTGTGTCAGCTCCAGTTAAAAAGTGCATGCTGTACAAAAAAGAGAAGAAAAGAGCTTAATATGTTACTTCTGTCGCTCATCGATTAATAGAGAATATATATTAATAGAAGCTGCTGTGAGTCCACAACGAATTGTTTGTTCCAGCCTGAAACAGCTAAAGTGGTGACTTTCTGTTGCTATGAAAGCAGCTTTGTGCAAAATCCCATCGGTTGCCTCAGATCTCCTCAGGGTTGAGGACTTATCAGAATTATTTACTAAGATTCTCCAGCCCTTCTTATGGCGGGTGCAACACCACCCTCGTCCAGCAGAGGGAGCCAAACCAGCGCTCCTCCACGATGCTTCAGCAAGAATCGCCGGAGGTCAAACAAGGAGGTGGATTATCACTCATCCCTTTTTTTCAAATGAAGAGACAAAGCCTGGCAGAAGAGGAGGCATTAAGGGATGTCCTCTCCTCCTCCTCCTCCTCCTCCTCCCTCTCCCTCCGGCTCCTCAGCGTCCGGCTGTATTTGGGACTCGGATGAGCTGTGCGAGTACAGCAGGTAGTTCCAGCGGGCCTTGTTTTTGTTCAGGTGGGTCATCATGGTCCGGCTCAGGAGGCTGGGCTCGGTGAAGCGGTGCCACTCCTCAAACAGAGGCGCCACGATGTAAGAGATGAAGCCTGGAACACAAGCGGATCGTGAGGGTTTCATCCATCGATGGCGGGTCTCAGAGCTACTGACCGATCTGGATGGTCGGGACAGAGTCTGACTGCTGGTTACACAGAGGACTGATCTCCAGGTCGAACTTCCTCTCCAGGTCACCTGGATTAAGAAGACGCAATTTACAAAACAACAAAATTCTATAGTATTAGATTATTATGGCACGCCGGCAAACAAGGTCTTGTACCAAATGACTTTTAAATCTTTACCTCATGACTGTAGAATTGTTAAAAATTATGAATTGAGATAAGTTGCAATTTAAATAATAGACAGATACTGTACATAACTTAGGAAAAACACATACAAATCAGATGGAATTTTCAACTTTATGAGTGCCTGTGAAACTAAATATTTATTTACGGTTCTTGACATTTAACTCTTCTTCGTCAAGTTTGCTAAATAATAAAGATATGATTTGATTGCAAATAAGAGAGTGTGTCAATATTATGAGAGACCAAAATAGTAATTAAAAGTCAGTGATGTCTGTAACATTAAAAAAATATATATATATATATATTAAAGGACCTATTTGCAGGTATTAGAAATAGTTTTTGTCTCCCTCTGGTGTCAGAATAGTGTAACTGCACCGTCATACATAAATCATTTTATTTGTTTTAATTCTGCCTGTACATTTGTTTACTCAACTAGATAAAGGTTTCTTTTTTATCTATAGCTAGAGAGTTCTACTACATGACTCATGAGTGTTTATAATTAAACTTATAATTTCAGAACAAATAAGATACTAATAATAACAACAACATTTTTCATAGAGTTCATTTAGTTTTATAGATCTATTTTTGATACATTTCATTCTGTTTTTGCATGATTGACTCTGATGGCTGATAAGAAATGCGGAGGGATTCAACTTGAACCAGTCTGGTCTCAGTCCACTCACCCTGTCGATAGAACTCCTCACAAACCCTCTCGCTCCACTGCTTGCTGAGCTGCCAGACCCGACATGGGTTGCAGACGTCGGCACACTTCAGAGCGATCTGGAACATCAGCGGAGACTTGAACCACGCTGCTGAAAACACTCTTCACTATCAAAGCAGCTACAGCTGCTCACCTGCAGGATGAAGTGTCGATGTGAGGCCAGCTGCAGGTCCAGGTCCTGGTTGTCCAGATGTTCCCTGAATGTCAGCAGGAACTCGTTCTGCCTGCTGATGTCAGTGGCCAGGATGAGCGAGCCGAGCTGCTGCTCTATATCTTGCCTGGAGGGGAACGCATGTCAAGGTCGAGGTCAGTTTTTTTGCCTGCTGTCACCTGCAGGCTTTTATTTATAGCTGAAGACACATGAACGTGGTCATGCTTGACTTTTCCCTCAGACAGCGAGCGTCTCTGAGAGTTATTGCTCTGTCGCTTTTGGGGTCAAGATCACTTTGGTGAACTTTTTTTTGTAGGTTCCTGCACTTTTACATCATGTTCTATGAACGTATCTGCCTGAGGGGATTTACTGTAATCTCTGGACTATCAGTCACTTCTTTTTTTCACACTTTGAAGCCTGAGATATATATAATGATGCGACAACTGTATAGATTTGAACAGGTCAACAGCCTCCAGGTGGCGCTCTAACAGCAAGCACAGGAAGACGATTTAACTTTTAACTGGTTTTGAGGAGTCTTTTTTGTAAAAACACCCTCATAAAGGAAAACACTTAAAGGAGTTTGATCTGGCTGTTGAAGAAGGAAATGGAGATGCTGCTCTTAAACTTGGCTTCTATGAATTGATGGGGAGACGTTGGAGACGGCAGCGTAAAGAACTTACTTAATGCAAAAAGAAGACAAAAGCTTTCATTAAAATTATTATTAAATACATTTTATGCATTTATTATCATTATTATCTAGTCGTCTTACTGCCGAGTTACAACAACTATACTATAAAAGCTATCATTTAATAAAAAATAACAACCACTTATCATTCTACGTTAACACATCTATAGAGAGGTGCAGCTCATACATGTAAATACTGTATCTGTTCTTTTGACATGTAGTTGGTAAGACGCAAATGACGGTAAATTAAATTCTTAATAAACATTGATAAAAGGACAAAGGAACAGATTATTAAAAAACATTTTTTTTAAATGAGTTAAGAATGAAGTTAGTAAATTAAATCGGCTTCCGTGTGAGTGTTATTGTTAATTTAGTTTTCTGTCTCTGGAATCACAGATGGTCAAGAGGTTTAACTCGGGTTTGAGTCACTGTTCCTCATTTGTTATCATGAGCCAACAAGGCTTGAGTGATGAAATGTGTGTAATTATTCTTAGTCTTATAAATTAAAATGATATTAGGACCTCGGAGGAGGTATGCACCTCTTCAGTGCTTTTCTAGTTTATTTTTAAGGCCTTTTCAATGTTTTTTATTTTTGATGACAAGTACACAAATCAAATATTAGTGTCAGAATAATTTGACTTTTGAAATATATTTTTTAATATTTTTAAATATACCTACTTTATGTACATTTATCTGAATACAAAACATTTTTATCTTATTTCATAATTTTATTCTGTACTGCCAACACACAAAAAAAATCCCATGTTGTGTTTAAAATACAGTCAATAAAAGTAGTTAAACTGATGTTTTTGCAACATTAGAGAATAGCTTTTAAATTATTACCCACATTTCTCAAGACAAAGAAAATATTCGGAATTTAAATATTTATTAAAAGCTTCTTGTTCTTACGATATATCCGCAGGAAGGTGTGACAGGAGTCCAGACTCGCGCAACATGCCCACCGTGGATCTCCAGTGATGACTCTCCAGCACCGACGTGTTCTTCGAGAAAGAAAAAAAAAAAAAACATCTTTAGGAGAGACATTTTTGTACGTGGACAGATTGTTCCACCGACAAGCCGATCTACCTGGTAGAGAGAAGCCAAGTGGTGTCTGGTTTTGATGAGGAACGGCTGGTTGACTCCAGGGTGGTCCACATCGTGAGCGGCAGCAGCCAGGAGACCGAGGAGCACATCGAGAGGGCTCAGCTGCTCCACCAGCTGCACGAAACCAAGTAAATTTAAGTAAAAAAAGGGCTTTTCATCCAGAAATCCGATGCTTTTTACATGAAACCGGGAACTTTAGTCATCCAAAGGTGATAAAGAATAAGAAAATCTCATTTTTGATATAATTAATATTATATAATTATTAAAAAACACAATAAAACTATCAAAAACAGATGATAATTTCTATCAGACATTATTTTAATGATTATTCAAGTGGACAGAAGGACAAAATGCAACATTGATCCGCACATCTCGCCACCAGGAAAATCCGTGCATGAGATGCTGTCAATCAATTCAATTTATTAGTCTAAGTGCTTTCAACAAAATAGGTTCATCACAAAGTGCTTTGGGGAGCAACAAAGGACAGGAACACAATCACTGTGATAAAGCAAAGACGTGGAGACGCTCAATCTCGTCCGAAAGGCTTTAGGGATTTCAGCGCTCGGGAGGCCGGGCAGCTTGTCAAAGTCAAAGCCTCCGTGTGTCTCAACCCACCTTGGACTCCTTCAGGTAGCAGTACATGGCCTGCGTGACATCGGCAGCATGGACGGCGTTGTGGTAGGGGTTTTGCGAGTGGTAGTCTTCTTGCACCATACCTGACGCAGGGAGACAATGTCATGTCAGACCAGAGACAAAGATGGGAACATCCTGTTCTCACTCCTTCAGCAAATACACTTGACCTACTTTGACATTAATCCCAGAAAACAAAATCGTGTCCAACGACTGGCTGTTGGACGAATGATTAAAAAAAAAGCTTAAAACAAACAGATTTACAATTGAATGATACAAGACATGACTGTGTGAGAATTCAGTTTACCTTTAGGCATTTTTAGTGGTGAAGTCACATGTGTTAATTCGTGTTTGAACATTTTAACATGTCATTGCCTCCCTGCTCTGAGGTTCGTTGTGTTATTGAATGCCAATTTTGGTGACAATAAGTAAGGGCATTACTGATTTAAAATCCTACTTGTCTGAGTGGAAACTAGGCATGTATCAATCCTTCTTCCTCTGTTCCCGTGCTGACTAATAATAATGTTTCTAAGTAATTATTCCCACTGAAAACCATCCCTACATACACTAAAATTAAAAAACATGAATTCATGGAATACAGAATATTAAAAAATAGATATTATTTATATATTATTTAAAATATTTGTTTGGCATCCCGTTATATTTTGTTATTGTCTATCCGTTCTTATGTCATTTGCTTTATGACAGAGCAGGCAGGCTCCCACGAGTGGCAGGTTCTTCGCATTGAAAAGCAGCATCTTTTCCCAGAACAATCTGCCAGAGTATTGCGTCTCCAGACCATTTGCCGCTGAGATCCCGATCTTTAGCCGTGCCCTGCCTTTGTTCTGAGTGCCTGCCTTTTTGTTTTGTTTTTTCCAGTGTGGATACGTTTTGAATTTTCTATTTTTTAGACGTTGTTATTTGAGGCGTTTGGAACTTTTCTCCAAGGATATATTGATTGACTATCGTGTCATGGTCCCTGTTCCTGAGACTTTTTTTTGGGCACTTTCTGTTCCCTTCTCCTGCCCTGTATTTTCTTTGTTGACAGTCGGTGAGGGGGACTACCCCGGCGAGACCACAGCTGCAGACAATCCCTCTTTAAAGAGGGAATGTGGACCTGTTGTCGGTGTCAGTATGTTGCTACTCTTCACCCTTCTGTAATCTGCTGACTCCTGTGTGCTTCGTTCATTGGTTGTTAAGAGACTGAATCCTGAATCCTGACTGCTTTTCTGTCAGCGCTTTTTGTTCCTCATTTTTTGGCGAGTTTTTCTTTAGTTCTAATATTTGCCTTTTTGTGTTCTAGCGGCTCTCGCTTTCTGTTGCCCCTCGTCGGCTACTTTTTGTTTTTTCTATGGACAATTTTCATGATGGACTGTTATTTATCCCCCTCTAGCGGATGTTTTTGGTTTTGTACTTGTATCTTTAAAAATTATATTTGTATTTAATTCTACCTTGGCTTGTGTGACTTTATTACAATCCGCTTCTGGGTCACCACTAGTGACAATTGAAACTAGTGACGATTGGTGAAAAGAAACTAGTGATGATTGGTGCAAAGAAACTAGTGACGATTGGTGAAAAGAAACTAGTGATGATTGGTGCAAAGAAACTAGTGACGATTGGTGCAAAGAAACTAGTGATGATTGGTGCAAAGAAACTAGTGATGATTGGTGCAAAGAAACTAGTGACGATTGGTGAAAAGAAACTAGTGATGATTGGTGCAAAGAAACTAGTGACGATTGGTGAAAAGAAACTAGTGATGATTGGTGCAAAGAAACTAGTGACGATTGGTGCAAAGAAACTAGTGATGATTGCTGCAAAGAAACTAGTGACGATTGCGGCAAAGAAACTAGTGATGATTGGTGCAAAGAAACTAGTGACGATTGCTGCAAAGAAACTAGTGATGATTGGTGCAAAGAAACTAGTGACGATTGCGGCAAAGAAACTAGTGATGATTGGTGCAAAGAAACTAGTGACGATTGCGGCAAAGAAACTAGTGATGATTGGTGCAAAGAAACTAGTGACGATTGCTGCAAAGAAACTAGTGAAGATTGCTGCAAAGAAACTAGTGACGATTGCGGCAAAGAAACTAGTGATGATTGCTGCAAAGAAACTAGTGACGATTGCGGCAAAGAAACTAGTTACGATTGCTGCAAGGAAACTAGTGACGATTGCTGCAAAGAAACTAGTGACGATTGCGGCAAAGAAACTAGTGATGATTGCTGCAAAGAAACTAGTGACGATTGCTGCAAAGAAACTAGTGATGATTGCTGCAAAGAAACTAGTGACGATTGCTGCAAAGAAACTAGTGACGATTGGTGCAAAGAAACTAGTGACGATTGGTGCAAAGAAACTAGTGACGATTGCGGCAAAGAAACTAGTGACGATTGCTGCAAAGAAACTAGTGACGATTGGTGCAAAGAAACTAGTGACGATTGCTGCAAAGAAACTAGTGATGATTGCTGCAAAGAAACTAGTGACGATTGCTGCAAAGAAACTAGTGACGATTGCGGCAAAGAAACTAGTGACGATTGCTGCAAAGAAACTAGTGACGATTGCGGCAAAGAAACTAGTGACGATTGCGGCAAAGAAACTAGTGATAATTGCTGCAAAGAAACTAGTGATGATTGCTGCAAAGAAACTAGTGATGATTGCTGCAAAGAAACTAGTGACGATTGCTGCAAAGAAACTAGTGACGATTGCGGCAAAGAAACTAGTGATGATTGCTGCAAAGAAACTAGTGATGATTGCTGCAAAGAAACTAGTGACGATTGCGGCAAAGAAACTAGTGACGATTGCGGCAAAGAAACTAGTGACGATTGGTGCAAAGAAACTAGTGACGATTGCTGCAAAGAAACTAGTGACGATTGCTGCAAAGAAACTAGTTACGATTGGTGCAAAGAAACTAGTGACGATTGCGGCAAAGAAACTAGTGACGATTGCGGCAAAGAAACTAGTGATGATTGCTGCAAAGAAACTAGTTACGATTGCTGCAAAGAAACTAGTTACGATTGGTGCAAAGAAACTAGTGACGATTGGTGCAAAGAAACTAGTGACGATTGCGGCAAAGAAACTAGTGATGATTGGTGCAAAGAAACTAGTGACGATTGCTGCAAAGAAACTAGTGACGATTTCGGCAAAGAAACTAGTGACGATTGCTGCAAAGAAACTAGTGACGATTGCTGCAAAGAAACTAGTGACGATTGCTGCAAAGAAACTAGTGACGATTGGTGCAAAGAAACTAGTGACGATTGCTGCAAAGAAACTAGTGACGATTGGTGCAAAGAAACTAGTGACGATTGCTGCAAAGAAACTAGTGACGATTGCGGCAAAGAAACTAGTGATGATTGCTGCAAAGAAACTAGTTACGATTGCTGCAAAGAAACTAGTTACGATTGCTGCAAAGAAACTAGTGATGATTGCGGCAAAGAAACTAGTGATGATTGCTGCAAAGAAACTAGTTACGATTGCTGCAAAGAAACTAGTGATGATTGCGGCAAAGAAACTAGTGACGATTGCTGCAAAGAAACTAGTGACGATTGCGGCAAAGAAACTAGTGATGATTGCTGCAAAAAAACTAGTGACGATTGCTGCAAAGAAACTAGTGACGATTGCTGCAAAGAAACTAGTGACGATTGCGGCAAAGAAACTAGTGACGATTGCGGCAAAGAAACTAGTGATGATTGCTGCAAAGAAACTAGTTACGATTGCTGCAAAGAAACTAGTGACGATTGCTGCAAAGAAACTAGTGACGATTGCGGCAAAGAAACTAGTGATGATTGCTGCAAAGAAACTAGTGATGATTGCTGCAAAGAAACTAGTTACGATTGCTGCAAAGAAACTAGTGACGATTGCTGCAAAGAAACTAGTGACGATTGCGGCAAAGAAACTAGTGATGATTGCTGCAAAGAAACTAGTGATGATTGCTGCAAAGAAACTAGTGACGATTGTGGCAAAGAAACTAGTGACGATTGCGGCAAAGAAACTAGTGACGATTGGTGCAAAGAAACTAGTGACGATTGCTGCAAAGAAACTAGTGACGATTGCTGCAAAGAAACTAGTGACGATTGGGGCAAAGAAACTAGTGACGATTGCGGCAAAGAAACTAGTGATGATTGCTGCAAAGAAAACTAGTTACGATTGCTGCAAAGAAACTAGTTACGATTGCTGCAAAGAAACTAGTGACGATTGGTGCAAAGAAACTAGTGACGATTGCTGCAAAGAAACTAGTGACGATTGGTGCAAAGAAACTAGTGACGATTGCTGCAAAGAAACTAGTGACGATTGCTGCAAAGAAACTAGTTACGATTGGTGCAAAGAAACTAGTGACGATTGGTGCAAAGAAACTAGTGACGATTGCGGCAAAGAAACTAGTGATGATTGGTGCAAAGAAACTAGTGACGATTGCTGCAAAGAAACTAGTGACGATTTCGGCAAAGAAACTAGTGACGATTGCTGCAAAGAAACTAGTGACGATTGCTGCAAAGAAACTAGTGACGATTGCTGCAAAGAAACTAGTGACGATTGGTGCAAAGAAACTAGTGACGATTGCTGCAAAGAAACTAGTGACGATTGGTGCAAAGAAACTAGTGACGATTGCTGCAAAGAAACTAGTGACGATTGCGGCAAAGAAACTAGTGATGATTGCTGCAAAGAAACTAGTTACGATTGCTGCAAAGAAACTAGTTACGATTGCTGCAAAGAAACTAGTGATGATTGCGGCAAAGAAACTAGTGATGATTGCTGCAAAGAAACTAGTTACGATTGCTGCAAAGAAACTAGTGATGATTGCGGCAAAGAAACTAGTGACGATTGCTGCAAAGAAACTAGTGACGATTGCGGCAAAGAAACTAGTGATGATTGCTGCAAAAAAACTAGTGACGATTGCTGCAAAGAAACTAGTGACGATTGCTGCAAAGAAACTAGTGACGATTGCGGCAAAGAAACTAGTGACGATTGCGGCAAAGAAACTAGTGATGATTGCTGCAAAGAAACTAGTTACGATTGCTGCAAAGAAACTAGTGACGATTGCTGCAAAGAAACTAGTGACGATTGCGGCAAAGAAACTAGTGATGATTGCTGCAAAGAAACTAGTGATGATTGCTGCAAAGAAACTAGTTACGATTGCTGCAAAGAAACTAGTGACGATTGCTGCAAAGAAACTAGTGACGATTGCGGCAAAGAAACTAGTGATGATTGCTGCAAAGAAACTAGTGATGATTGCTGCAAAGAAACTAGTGACGATTGCGGCAAAGAAACTAGTGACGATTGCGGCAAAGAAACTAGTGACGATTGGTGCAAAGAAACTAGTGACGATTGCTGCAAAGAAACTAGTGACGATTGCTGCAAAGAAACTAGTGACGATTGGGGCAAAGAAACTAGTGACGATTGCGGCAAAGAAACTAGTGATGATTGCTGCAAAGAAAACTAGTTACGATTGCTGCAAAGAAACTAGTTACGATTGCTGCAAAGAAACTAGTGACGATTGGTGCAAAGAAACTAGTGACGATTGCTGCAAAGAAACTAGTGACGATTGGTGCAAAGAAACTAGTGACGATTGCTGCAAAGAAACTAGTGACGATTGCTGCAAAGAAACTAGTGACGATTGGTGCAAAGAAACTAGTGACGATTGCTGCAAAGAAACTAGTGAAGATTGCTGCAAAGAAACAAGTGACGATTGCGGCAAAGAAACTAGTGACGATTGCGGCAAAGAAACTAGTGATGATTGCTGCAAAGAAACTAGTTACGATTGCTGCAAAGAAACTAGTTACGATTGGTGCAAAGAAACTAGTGACGATTGGTGCAAAGAAACTAGTGACGATTGCGGCAAAGAAACTAGTGATGATTGGTGCAAAGAAACTAGTGACGATTGCTGCAAAGAAACTAGTGACGATTGCGGCAAAGAAACTAGTGACGATTGCTGCAAAGAAACTAGTGACGATTGCTGCAAAGAAACTAGTGACGATTGCTGCAAAGAAACTAGTGACGATTGCTGCAAAGAAACTAGTGACGATTGGTGCAAAGAAACTAGTGACGATTGCTGCAAAGAAACTAGTGACGATTGCGGCAAAGAAACTAGTGATGATTGCTGCAAAGAAACTAGTTACGATTGCTGCAAAGAAACTAGTTACGATTGCTGCAAAGAAACTAGTGATGATTGCGGCAAAGAAACTAGTGATGATTGCTGCAAAGAAACTAGTTACGATTGCTGCAAAGAAACTAGTGATGATTGCGGCAAAGAAACTAGTGACGATTTCTGCAAAGAAACTAGTGACGATTGCGGCAAAGAAACTAGTGATGATTGCTGCAAAAAAACTAGTGACGATTGCTGCAAAGAAACTAGTGACGATTGCTGCAAAGAAACTAGTGACGATTGCGGCAAAGAAACTAGTGATGATTGCTGCAAAGAAACTAGTGATGATTGCTGCAAAGAAACTAGTTACGATTGCTGCAAAGAAACTAGTGACGATTGCTGCAAAGAAACTAGTGACGATTGCGGCAAAGAAACTAGTGATGATTGCTGCAAAGAAACTAGTGATGATTGCTGCAAAGAAACTAGTTACGATTGCTGCAAAGAAACTAGTGACGATTGCTGCAAAGAAACTAGTGACGATTGCGGCAAAGAAACTAGTGATGATTGCTGCAAAGAAACTAGTGATGATTGCTGCAAAGAAACTAGTGACGATTGCGGCAAAGAAACTAGTGACGATTGCGGCAAAGAAACTAGTGACGATTGGTGCAAAGAAACTAGTGACGATTGCTGCAAAGAAACTAGTGACGATTGCTGCAAAGAAACTAGTGACGATTGCGGCAAAGAAACTAGTGACGATTGCGGCAAAGAAACTAGTGATGATTGCTGCAAAGAAACTAGTGACGATTGGTGCAAAGAAACTAGTGATGATTGCTGCAAAGAAACTAGTTACGATTGCTGCAAAGAAACTAGTGACGATTGGTGCAAAGAAACTAGTGACGATTGCTGCAAAGAAACTAGTTACGATTGCTGCAAAGAAACTAGTGACGATTGGTGCAAAGAAACTAGTGACGATTGCTGCAAAGAAACTAGTGACGATTGGTGCAAAGAAACTAGTGACGATTGCTGCAAAGAAACTAGTGACGATTGCTGCAAAGAAACTAGTGACGATTGGTGCAAAGAAACTAGTGACGATTGCTGCAAAGAAACTAGTGAAGATTGCTGCAAAGAAACTAGTGACGATTGCTGCAAAGAAACAAAGAAAACACAGTTTGTCGTTCTGTTGTTTAAGTTCTTTGTGACCCTGGTCTGCTTTACAAATATAAATAACTACACTCACAACGTTACAGGCATACAAACGAAAAAAAAACCTTGTTTGGAAACTGATTATTATACACTGAAGACATGTGAGAGAATTAGATGAAGTGTTGCTTCTTACTGAGAAATCTGTGCAGCTTGACCATGTCCAGCTGAAAGTGGTGGATGAGACCGTAGACGTTGAAGAGATGACACATGAGGGTAACAAGGCCGTTACCTGAGTAAAGAAGAGTTACAAGAATGATCACATTCTTCTGTAAAAACAACTTTAATAAGTTTGTTACCATTTGTAAGACGATCAAAGAGGAAGATGTCAAAGTTCCACGTGCCGACTTTGGATAACATGTGCTGTGAAAACAAACAAGTCACACAGTTAAAGTCACGAATATCTATTTATTTCTGTTCATTTGTGCGTCTTTACCCCAGCTTGTCCCACGTAGTCGTCATCCAGTAAGTATAGAGACTCCGGGGTTGTGGGTACTAAACCCCTCAGAAGTCTGGAGGCATGGCAGTATCTCTGGAAGCTCAGAAGACGCTTCAGCTTTTTCTTTGTGCCAGTCTCAACCTCCCCCTGCTGGACACTGGCTGGTATAGCACACGATTCAATTAGTTTTATATTTTAATAAACATACTTGGGCCTGCATATTTAATAATAAATAATAATGATAACGTGATTATATAGGTGCACACATTACTCTCATACCATTTATTAATTATATCGTTGATTAAAAACATTATTAAAATCATTTCAGCATTTAAAGAAGTATTTGTCAAAGAGAAAAACATTTTTTGACGCGGATAAGAACTCCCTCACAGTATGTTTTTATTCAAACCCTTGCGGTGATTCATTGATTATTGGATCAGTGTTCCAAATAATAATGTGGAATTTTCGTGCGTCACGATTTTGTTTGAACTTTGAACTTTGACCTGGTTTTAACTAGTTTAACAAAGTTTCCTCACATCACAAAAACAGATCTAAACAGAGCCGCAACATTCAATGTTAGACATGAACCGAGACTTATCAAGTTCACGCGCACAATACTAATAAAACGGTCGCTGAGGTCATGGATTACTGTGGTCACATAAAAACAAAATATGTTGTGAGGATCGTTTCACTGCTTGTTACTATTTTTATCTTCAAAACTAATTATGTGAAAGATTGTGTTTTTCTGAACAAGTCTTGAATTGATTTGTTGCTACTTTCATTTAAGTGTTCATGTAACTCAAGTGCTTCAAATCTAATTTACTGGTTTGATGCTAAGCTCAGGTCAAAGTTTAATAAATAAAGGAGAAACTAATAACAAAAAAACATGTATCAAAAGTCAGATAAACACTTTCATTCTTAATTAATTTAAGGTTATTTTTACTTGATTTAAATCTATGAAAAATGTGTTTATTATTCTGGTATTTTGCAGCAACAGTTGGTGCATTAATTCTTCTGTGCAATAATACTGGAATGTACATGTTGATATTCATATTTAATATTTATATCTACATATACAAATATATATATATATTTTTTTTTTCAACTTGTGTTTATTGTAATGATCTTAGACATTGACACTGTCTTTTAATGCTGTGTACGGAGTAACTGCAACTAAAAAGAAATTTGCCTTGATGGAAAAAATATTTCTGATTTTGAATGGGTTTAGAGCAAACTTAAGCACCAATACGTAAGATTGAGAATATTGTTTCTGGCTCCCCCAAGTGTCAGAACCGAGTTATTGCATATTGCAGCTTACTCCGTGAATGAATCTACAGAACAAGAGAAAGGTTCTTGTTGCGTTGCTTTCCAGTGTCCTGGATCAGTCATGACTGTATACAATTAAAATAAATCAATAAATTAAATATAAATGAAATAATTAATGATATTACTCAAAATGTTACGTATTGTATTATTATCTATAGAGTTCGTAAATGTGTTTATTTCAAAGGACTCATTTATCATTTTCATGTAATTACTGAATGATAAACTTTTTTTTTTTTATTTGACAGTTATTACTACATGTTTAATATCAATGCTGCTGAGGGTATTTTTGTTCATCAGGCTGTCAAGTAAAGCCACACAAAGGGTTCTTAACGTATTTAAAAACGTATATATTTTTTTAGGATATGTAAAGTGTTAGACGAAAGAAAGATTATAACATTTTTATGGTGTTTTGAAGTTTGATCTGTATTTATAAGACATTTTTATTCACGTGTATGGCTTCTTACTGCTGCTGCTCGTGCGCCATGCTCTACTAAGACACTAACATTGGCTACAATAATACACATAAATTAACTAAGAATAAAATATTTTGTTAGGTGAAAAAGAAAATATATGATAACAATAGGAATATGTGTGTGACTGTGTTAAAACAACACACATATGGTTAAGTGACAAGATGAGATTAAAATAAAGAAATATATAATTATGGTTCTTGCTATTTGTTCTAAAATCATTCCCATTGCAGCTTAAAGACCCTCCGCATTAAACCCCTGAGGCACGAAGGCTATACATTGAATATATATCATAGAGAAGAGAGCGAGGAGTTACTTCTGTGGACGTGCAGGTCGATCAGTGGGTAGGATCCTCGTCGCTCGGCCAGCAACACACCAGCATGATGAGTGCTCAGTCTGCCATCAGCTGCGTAAAGAACAGAGGGACAGAGAATCATTTGTTGTGAAGATTGATGTTCTTGGCAAAAACAACATGTATTGCAACTTGTTATACTAAAGTTTGTAAGCAAACGAATGTATGAATCAGTGTCTCTTGCGAGAGCGGCCCGGCGAGATTTGGCTCACGACGCCGGGAGAGCGATTAACAAGCGAGGTGTTGATGAGTGGATTCTGAGTGGAGCAGACAGCAGGGTGACCGGAGGACAACCAGTCTGGTTGTTCTCTGCTGCCGCGGCACCACAAAAGGGAAACAGATGTTGATTTGTGTCTAAATATGTTCCATTAACAAGAATATCTTTGACGTAGAATCATCAGACCATCATGCTTGTGCTCAGGTTCCAGAACTACTTGTTCCAACTTTTGCTTCCCTGCTGAGTCCTTGAAAAATTCATTTAAAATCATGGTCACAGTTTTTCCACTATAGAGTGCTGTCCCGATATTTTATTATGATTTGTATATATTAGATATAATACATCTCCATTAATCTCACTTAAAAAAATCTAAACTGACAATATATTTTTTTTAAATATTATGTACAGTGACCTTGGGTGTCCAGAAAATGTATTATTGGGATTAGTATAATTATTATAAATAAACTTTAATTACTGTGGCAGATCAAAAATTAGATCAATGATTAAAAAAAGTATTTTTTTCATTGGAACTGACAGTTACTGTTTAATACTTTAGTAATTACCTGCATTGAATTAGGTCATTTGACACATAACTAAATAATTAAAACCAAAGAATATTTGGAAAACAATGCTTGATTAAACAACTATTCTTTTATTTGAATGTAAAGTTGTGGCAGATAAAAACATCAATATATAAGAAACAGAGTAATTGTTCATAACTACTTAATTAATTACAAATGATCATGTACTTTGACACCACTAATTAAATCAAAAATCTTGTTGATCAACACCTATTTTTATGTAAATGTTTAAATGCATTTTAATTCATGGTTGTGAAGGATCAAAACATTGATAATTGTAGTTAATTAATCACGTAATTTGACAAATCCAATTAAAATGTGGTGAGAAAACAATACTTGATTATTCATATTTAAAAACTGAGCTTGTTATTGTTTGAGTAATTAATCGTAAAAATACATCCAGTAAAACCCCCAAAATTGGAAAAACAAAGCTTGATTAACACCTATTTAAACGTGATTTTTTATTTTTTTATTGAGATTAATTTAAAAACTCTACATCACATGAGTCACTACATCAAACTCAAGGCTCGGGGTCCAAATCTGAACCTTTAGTAATATTTTATGAGGCCGAATGGTTGGATCAATACTAAAGTAGAATAACATTTGCCTTGACTTCGTTATCTATCAAGACGCCGGTGTTGAAGATAAGATAAGGAATTCACTGGGAGTGTGCGAGGCAGATATGAATAAGATGGATCGAACCTCCGACAAAGAAAAGATAACATCACAATCACACTGATGTGCACCTCCTGTTTAAGTTGGACACCCCTGCTCTACATTGTCGTTAGATTAGAGTGTGTGTATAAATGGTTTCTCTATCTGTCGCCCTAAACAGCTGGGACAGACTCCTCAAAATAACACTTTGTATCTCCCCTTAGTTAAAGCATTTGATCAACAGAAAGGTGAGTATATGGAAGAAGAAGGAGTAAATAAGTAAATAAATAATGCATACTTTTTATCCATTCACATTAAAAATGGTGTTGTTCACGTCAACGTTATCTTAAACAAAGAAAAGGAGGATGAATAATTCAGACGTCGGACGTGAAGAAGTAGAGCGTGATAGCTCCTCGACTGCACATAAGAAGATAAAAACAACTCGACTGATGGCGGTCTTGTCGGGACACTGCGGTGGCCTTAAACACACCTTCGCGTGCTACTGAGGACGAGTCGGTACGGCATACATTAAACATACGAGGGGGAAAAGGGAATCGTTCCCTATTCATGCATGTCTGATCAACACAAACAGCTTGAAGGTACTGACTCAGCCAGGGAACGTGGGGGTGAAACGTCCCGCTGCCCTAGTTTTCCCTCAGAGAGAAGATGAGAGAGGAATTCTTTTTTTTTTTATCCACTTTTCTGGCAGACAAAGAGAAGGAAATCCATCATCTGTAAGGAGGGGGGGTATCGCTACGATCCCCATCTCTACCCTGAACAAACAAACATCATCATATCATCCTCTGGCTCTCCTCCCCACCGCTGCATCTCATCTATGCTCACTTCATCCTTCCCTCCTCCAGCACCTGGCGACCATCTCCAAATCCTCCTCCAAAAACCCTCGGTTGTCAACATCTCCACTCAAGCCTGTTTAACAAACCTCCACACGTCTCTCTCTCTCTCTCTCTCTCGCTCAGTTGCGGTAAATAGGTCATTGTCTCTGTGCCGCAAAGAATTGGGTCATTTAAGACGGAAACGTGAACGAGGCGTTTGAAGGAGGAGATTAAAACATGTGGCGTCATCCCACTTCAGTAGCAACACGGAGCTCAGACGATTGATCATGAGGACCTGGATTTTATTTGTCATTTCGGACATGATGGTGTGGGTGTTTACGTTACTAATTGTGCTGGAGGTTTTGTGAGATGAATGGAGCGGCTGAGAGTTCAGTAGATCCAGCAGCAGCAGAAGCTAGCCACCACTGGACCACGTACAACAGCTGATGTTTCCTGCTGCCTGCAGCTGCTGCTTTATCCCGACACATCCATCTTCACAGCTGCTGCTACTGTCTGTACACAAACAACTTTGGGTCAAAATTGAAGGCTGTGTTTATTTCAAAACCTGTTCAATATATAATAATATATGAAAATATATTATTATATTATTATATATATATATAAAAACAGGTTGCTGATTCATCAGAAGCCCTATTATTGTGTTACGAAAGCAGTTAATGCACCATTTTTTTGTGATCATTTGAGAAATATTCCTGTTCAGTAGCAGTGGAACATCACAGTGCAGTGTCCATTAAATCTTTTAAACAAAGATTCAAATACGAATGAACATTTATTTGAACTTATTCCCTTTTAACAAGCCTCTCAGTAACAGTGACCTGAACAGCTCCTACAATGCTTTGCCGCCCAGCAAACCAATCAAACCTGTGGATGACTTTAAACATGGTAAGACCATGGGTGTTCATTGTTTTGTTCGCACCATACGTAAGGCGGGTGTGGCAATAAGTGCCTCCCACTTATTTATTTTAAAAAAGGTCAACTAATGTCAAACTCTAACTCTCCTGACTCACTTACATGTTTCAAATGTTGAAGTCTTCCTCTCCAAGATGCAGTAAGTCTATCACCATGACCATACATTAAAGCTATTACTTTATAAAGTTCTCCCCCGTCTGAAATCTCGACGAACGAGAGGTTACGAGAGCGGAGTCCATTATGATGTAATAATGGTCTTCACTCCTTCTCCAGCCACCTGTAATCACGCCCCGCTTTGTTTATAAAACGAGTCCTTTGGAGGTGGAGACCTCTGGGGATTGGTGACGTGCAGTGACAAACCTTGATGCTTGACCAATCACAGCAGAGTGCTTGTGGTAAACAAGGTTCCATTTCCAGAAACATCAAGTGTGTTCAGTGGGCGG
Source organism: Callionymus lyra (assembly GCF_982586985.1). Lineage (NCBI taxonomy): Eukaryota > Metazoa > Chordata > Actinopteri > Syngnathiformes > Callionymidae > Callionymus > Callionymus lyra. Next base: position 5,293,338 of record NC_141834.1, read on the forward strand.
GGCTTAAGCACATTCTCTAATGTAAATATTTCAATGAAAATAGAGTTTTGTAAAAACAGACACATACTGATGAGTACAATAGAGTCAAACATCTATTTAAGACACACTTAAATCAACACCAGAAGGTGTAGTGAGTTGTCGTGAAGAACCACTGCATTGTGTTTCCCGTCAGTATTATTATCTAAAATTCAGATTAAGATGAACAAAGGCTTTTGTTGAACGCTCTCATGTTCAACCGTGGATGTGTCAGAACACAGTGTTTCCAATGCTGCTCAAACAAAGAGGCAGCGGCGTGTCATCGTCAGCATGAGGTCATCAGTGGCAGAAAGGGAAAGTGTGTTAATCCAGCGTTTACGCCTCGTGAATCACCGCTGGGTTGCTCACAGGTGTTCCTCCTTGGAGTGAGTCACCATGACTTTCTTAAACAGGTACAACAATAGAAAGTAGGGTTTGCAGGGTTCACCATTGTCTTTTAATCCACAAATTATGATCACATAGGAATTCCTTTATAATAATAATTACTACTTATTTACTATCTAACTATAGTTTTTAACCACTAAGACTGGGCTGTAACAGAAGGAATCTAAAAATATTCCTCTCTTTTTTTCCCCTCACTTCATCTCCTCCATCTCTGAGAAAACCAGCATCAACAATGTTGACAAAACATCTATACTATTATTAATTTATGATAGTTGTTGTTGGTGAGAGAGGAGACTGAAGACATCGAGTCAGAAAGTGCATTTTATACATATATATATAAGTATAAGATCAAAACTCTAAATGTATTTTTCTAGCTGGACTTTTGCTTGTAAATAATTGAATCCTCAAATCCTTTAGAAAGACTTGTTTACTTTACTCTCTTTTTTGTTTTTGATGGATTTTCTTAACTAGATGGTTTATTTTTATCTCCAAAAAGCCCTTAAGGATTTTGTTTGTGTAAATAAAACTAAAGTTAATTCATTTAAACTCCCAAAAACACCATTTTAAGCCCAGTACTATTTGTTGATAATGACATGTTTTGTGGCGAAAATTGATGTTTTTCATTCGGCTATCTTGGAAACAGAACACATGATGACTAAAAGAAAACACTAACACTTCAATCCCTTAAAACAATATATTATTCACAACTTTGCTTGTATCGCTCTGAGGTTGTAATCCTCTGCATATTCAAATGTTACATCACTTACGATGAAGCATCAACAAACAAGAGAACTTGGTGTCCCTGACGGACAGATGGATGATTCACACTCATCGCTGCAGATCAGCAGATGGTGACAAAGCTTTATTGAGTCTACACTGGCTTAAAATAAAAAAAAAGAAGAGAAAATCCACTGTTTCACTCATCCAGGTTGTCTGAACTGTCCTTCGCCTCCAACCCGATGTCATAAACAGCCCGATTAAAATAAACAACCCCCGTCGTCCAAATGAGATAAAGCGAAGATTCTCCCGTGAGAATTTTAGTTAAGGCTAGTCCTGGGATACACTACGAAAACAATCGTCGCATCAGAGAGAACAGGATGTGCCCAAAACCCCAAAACAAGGTTAAGAACACCATAACGGCTGATTGGAAAGTACATGAAAAAAAACATCCGACCAGACGTGTTCAAGAATTCATACAGTTATCAACTTGAGTGTGAATAACCTTGGAGCTTGTTTACCTTCCAGATGTACACTCATGTCCTCCTCCTTCACCTCCTCCGGCTCTGCCTTCCTCCAAGTACTACTCTCACTCGGGTCCGGGACTTGGTTCGCTGCCTTCCGGGCCCTCCAGGCTGCCCTGAGCTGCCGGATCAGCGAGGGCAGTTCCAGGGCCAGGGATAGGCCCCCGCAGGTGACCGGAGGTGTCCTGAGTGGCCCCCAACCTGGTGAGCTGGGGGCCTCTTCCTGACAGACCGCATCCTCTACCTCCACTCCGAGAGTGGGGTCCCTCAGGCTCAGATCGGTGCCCCAAAGACCCTCCAGCACTGGCATTATCACGGACTACTGAGGGGGGCGAGGGGTCACTAAAGCGAGGGATCAAAACTTTCAAAGACGACTTTAAGAAAAAAGAGTCCAGGAGACAAAGGGGAGTTCTAAGGCAAGGTAGCCCTAGAAGAGAGGATGAAAAAGAAAGTCTGGATGTAGGACACAGTGATGAGGATGCTCAGAGATACAGCCGCCGAGCGAAAGACCGCATTCAAGGCAAGTGAAGAATCCGTGCGATGATCCCGCCTGTCGGAGTGAACGGCTGATACCCTGCTCTCGCCTTCTGCCGCATTCTCTCTCCCACTACACAGGCTCTCCCGCCAACGTTGTTGTGGAGTGGAAAAGCCCCTCCTCTCGGCTCGGTGGAGCTCGGAGGCTCACTCTCTCTCTCTCTCCCTCTACCTATGCTCGGCTCGGCCAATGAGCGACGCCGACGGAGACGAGAGAGGCTTTGGATTCACGGCCGAGCCTCGGGTTCGACGTATACGTGAGGCTTGAGGTCATACATTCAGCATGTGATCTCAAGTGTGTCTGTGTCCAACGAGTGAACAGATCCATATAATACACCACATCACTTTTACTGATCTCCGTTCTTTCCACTTATTTATATAACTTACTAGAGCACATAGGACTCCAGTCATATCAACATTAAATACAAGTTCTTGTTGATAACAATTTAAAAAGATCTGGAGCTTCTTAAATACTTAAGTTAAGTACGATAAATCTAATTACCTGACCAGGAATATGTGCTGATTTATGCATACTTAGTATAATCAATCAAAGGTTTTCAATACCAGTACTGATACCATTACCTTCACTTTGATACATGTTACTGTTCAACACTTTTTGTAATTCCAGCTCTAACATTTCTCACAAAAGAAAAAATACCAGTTGAAACAGTATGAATCTTGAGCGTTGGTACATTTCCACTCTGAGCTGCTTCTTTTAAAAAAAAAAACAAGGTCCAGGTCAAATAAACACTTGCTAAAGAGTCACAAATTAATCTGATGTTCACTTTCATTGTCACTCATTTTCTTCGGAAAAACCCGATGATTACGTGTTTGTACTGAAACTTTGCACCGTCAGAAGAAGCGTGTTTCGATACTCAGTACTACTAACTGCATTTCAGTTGATGCTACAAAATAACCAAAGTTGGAAACCCAGTCCTATTAGTACTTTAATGATGATATTGCACAAAGTCATTCAAGAGTTCAAGACCTTTTCAAGAGTACTACGACTCTAGACTTGACTCAACCAGACTTGAGAACCATTGCCTAAGTTAACACTTGTCATTCAAGGTTTCGGGGACCAAAAAGTCAATTTATGTGGCCCCTAGGAAGCTTGGCTCCAAATCAAATAGATGAACGTTCATGTTGATATCCTGAACTGTTACGAAATTAGTGCTAAAATAAGAGATTATCATAGAGATCAACGGACCTTGAAGGAATTGGATCAGAAAAAGTACAATATCACAGATTTATACTGTATAAACATTTGGGCCCCTTTTGTGATTGAGTTTGCCCAAGTGGAGGACGAAGCCATCACTTCTTAGGACTTTCACAAACGCAAACACATATTTAAGAAACTTTAACTCGAAACTCCTGCCTTTCAATATTGCATTATTTGTGCACGGTCAAGGACAACTTCTCAAAAACACTAGTGGGTTCATTTCAGGACAAAATATCAAATTATGAAGTTGATCATTCTTCAATGATGAGATCAAAAAAACAGCAGTCAGGCTATTTTTCTTTTCAAACGCTTATTCATCTCAGGTCATGGGAGTCATTGATATCGTTGACATATTTATTTGTTGGAAATCCCCAAACTTTAAGCGTCAGTATCTTTGGTTACACCATGAAAGGGGAACATTTGTGGCAAAACCGATGTTTAATATTTTTTAAAAAAAAGAAAAAAAGAAACAGAGTTGGTCTTGTTAGCTTAGCTTTATTCTAGTTTTCTTAACAGGTTCTATTTCTAGTATTTATTTAAGTTTTTCTGAGTTGTTTGTACTTATTTCATAACTATATTGGCCAATGCTTATTTAAAAGTGTATTGGAAACTTTCCGTGATGTTTTAGTCTAATTAAGGCCAGAATTCATGTCCACACGTGGAACTTCTTAAAACATCAGTCCAACAGCTATATTTGGTACGGAAACCCAGTAACACATATTCACAGAAGTTCAACAGTAGCTCATTGATAATGGAGGGAGAATCACATCTTATGCATTACAACTGAGAATTGGGGGAAGGTATTGAACCCATGGCCTTCCAGCACCAAGGCTCTTGTTTGTGCAGCCATTTTCAGAAATTCTAATGTAATATTCTAGGAATATTCTTTTTTAGGAATCATTAAGTGTGTTCATTCTGACTAGTGAGTCTCGATGGCGAAAGGAAGTAAGATAATCAAGGAAATGGAACGAGTCCGTGTAATGTTTAATTATATAGTGACACTAACCTAATATTGAGGAGCACATTTAATCCAATAAGGTCCTGCCATTTTATATAGATTCAAGTTTCACGTGATCACGAAAGAGTTTGTATAAAATTAGTTTATATTTGACCTACTTTTATGAAAACTCTTTCGTGTAAATACTTTGCCTAAAAACGATTGTCTGTCGACGTTTTCATAAATAGAACAATTACATGGTTTTAGGTTAAATAATGAACCGCTTTGTTTGTGTTTAAAGAACAAAACATCCAGGCACTGCAGGACAACATGGTTCCACTGGTCTAATGTTTGTATGTTATTTTGGGTGGGGTACATTCACAGTGTTTTCATGACATTATTGGATTTTTATAATTGAATTTCATTAATAAAAATGTGGCTCATCCAGCTGAAACTGGTTAAAGTGCTACAAAGGTCAGCTCTGAATTGTCCACACACTCACAGGTACAAAATATAATCCTGATACTTGAGATCCTGACCTAAATAAAAATTCAACATCAATCTGGTTTACCTTCTGATGTTGCGTAACTTTAGTTTCTACTATGTATACTTATTTTGTATGATACTTTTAGAGGAGGCTTAAGTTCCTTGGAGTTAAGTTTTGTTTATTTAGTTTACTAAAAAATCAATAAATGAAATAATCATTGGAAAGTTCTGGTTTAATCCTTTTTAAATGTTGCTTAGCAAAATTTCTTACATTGCCATGGATTTAGACTTATCAGGATAAACTGATTTCATTGTTTATGTCTGTTATGTCACTGTGTAAAATCACCCATAATTCCACATGTCAACCCGGATTATATAATTGAATGGCATAGAGACGGCTTCTCAGAGATCTCAATAAAATGTTCTTCTGAGAAACAGTCACATGGTGACAAAAGTACAGAAACAGGGAAGAAGAGACACAATGTTGCTCACAGCCTAGAGCGTGATTAAATACACATATAATTCTTTGTATCTTCGTAAGTGACAATGATTGTATTCTTACATGTTTATTAACATAAGTATAACTTAATTAACCTCAAATTACTTATTACTATAAGCAATAAAAGCACATTTTTAATCGTCAATGATTCCCCAAATCCTACACTTCCATCAGGGGTTGTCAGTCAGTAGCGAGTGGTCGACCAGCAGATCTCAAAGGTAGCGAGATCACAAAAACATATATGTAAAGAATATAAAAATGATTAAACAAACTGATGTAAGATGATCAATGAAAACCTTGAGTTTCTCATACAGTTGTTTGGAAGTCAAAATGACAGAAAATTCAGGGATGATTTCCAAAATGTTTGGTGTGACTTAAATTCATGAAAGAAAACAAATAAACTTTTTTAATGGTGAAAAATAGCATGTTTTCCAACGTTTGCTGCTATAAATATCCAACTTGACTCATGTCTACTGCCTTCATTAGAAGTGCATCATCTATTTCAATATAATCTGACATGTATTAAAGATATATTCTTACCCAGCATGCGAACTGGTGTAACATTCTGCTCCAGATCCTTAAATGCAACCAGTCCACACCTCTGTTGAGAAAAGAGACACTTTGAATTAAACCACACAAATCCTTTTTTACATTTACGTAAGTTCACCTAAAAATAATTCACATATATTATAACTCAATTCACACACCAAACTTAATGATAAATAGTAAAATGGATTTTTTTTTGTGTGTAAACAAACAATAATTTGTTTGTTTCTTTAATTTTGAATTATGACCATTGTTCTATAATTTTGTTTTGTAAACAGACACCGATGCCTCTCAGCAACGTCGCCCAGCGAGTGAGACGGTTTTGTTTCCGTGAGGCGAGAGTGGCATCTGCCGCCCTAGAAGTGACACCCGTGAGTGGAAAGTGGGTCAGACACTATCAAACGATAATCACATGACAGCCGCTGAAGGCCGGAGACAAGGCTGCGTTTGTCCTTCGTTAGGTGTTCTTCTTTTTCTTCTAATCAATGGATTTACTCTGAAATACTCTTTGCAGTGACTTCAAGGACCTCTTCGGATTAAACATGAGACAACAAACAGAGCTCTATCTCGCACGTAACCTGTCCGGTTTTTTTTTTCCCCTGATAAATCGTCAACAGCCTTGACCCCCTCAAGTACTTTGGATCGCGCTGACTCAGCTCTTTCGTTTGCACGAATCAGGTCAAGTATTGTCGTATAAAGTTTGTGTTTGATCAAATATTTATGGAATGTACACCCCGACGCACGGAGAGCGAACGAGCTACAGAGTGTACTGAGTGCAGATATGAAGATAATAATAACAAATTCTTGAAGTTTTTATTTTTCACTGCTCTGTGTAAGAGAAGGGATTTTAAACATTCCAGATAATATTTGATTAAGTAATATAGACAAGAATATTCTTTACTCATTTTGTGCAACAGTTAAAAACTCTATTGCCGGTTATAAAATCAACAGTTTGAGAGAAAAGTTACTGCCCAAGATAGAAATGTTGGATAATGTAGGAACATTTTTTCTCACTGCTATTCATGTAACCCTTTTACAAAGTTACATTTATACGTTTATATGAAGAGAGATACAACCTTTATGACCTCCACCTCAAAACTGTTAGAAATAGCAGAAGTAAGAGAGAGAGTTTTGGTCGTAAATGTGTCAGGTTTTTGTCGTTGCATACGAAGAAAACACCCATAAACCAACTTCCATGTGATGCTGTGCCAACGCCAAAGAGCCATAGAAGAATCAGAGAAATATGTTTTATTTATAGATCCTTTGGTGATTTTTTAAAAATAAATTTGAACACTCTGATTTTGCAACAACTATATGTTTGAAATAAATAATTAGAAAGTGTGTTTTCATATAATTACATTTGGATTAAAATGTCAAACACATCAATCTGAACTTTTATGCACATTTGAAGCATATTTTCACACAATTAATGATACATATCAAATGTTTTCTACACTCGCTCTCAAAGGTCGTTTTATTGTCTCCTTATTATAAAGTCTACGGTTTCAAATCATCCACAAAACGTTCTCTTATCAAACCTCTTACAAACACACATGTTGGCACTTAACTTTTTTTTTTTTTATCATTTTACCGATTATATATCTGATATATAAGTGAGTGTTTTAAATACTCTTTAAGTACAGTTGAGTTTTCTTTTTGTTTTCCACCTGCTGGATCCTGGACAGTGAACACACATGGACAACCATTTATAAATAAAAACAAATTGAAAGTTTTTAGTTATTTTTAACGTTTGTAGTGTTGATTATGTATTTAAAATCACATTTATAACATAATACACACACTACCACGAGATGCTGACATATTATGCTGAAAGTTATATAAACTAATAATGATATTTATGCATTGAAACTAAAAGAAAATGCATTGAAATAAACATGCTTAACAGACTTATTAACGTTGTGTGAAGCAGACATATATCTGGAGGATTGAAGGCCTGTGTTGGTGAATGAAGGTAAGAAGCTGAAGGACACACAGAGGTGTAAGACAGGTGCAGAGAGACAACATACCTCCACACTCACACAGGACATCTGTCACCATCCTGATGCTGATGCTTCTCTGAGACTCTCCTCACTCGCACTGCACACGCGGCGCCGGAACAAGACTTTCACTTCAAATGAATTCAGAAAATATCCATACAGTGCAAACAATATTAACAGAAAAAACCAACTGAATTCTTAAGTTATTCCGCTGCAGCAACTGCAGACATGCATGATGACGTAGGCTGCAGACTAGCGGGGTTACGTAGCGCGTCACATGATGAAGTGGACCAATCAGCGCTGAGAGTCAAGAACATTAGTATTCTTGGTGGCGTTCTCCGTAATATATTAATAAATACCTGACCAGAAACACTTTTAACGTTTTTATATCGCTGGGCTTGGAGCACATAATCCACTAAGGTCTTGCTGGAATTTATATAATAAATAAAGGAAGTAAATAAGCAGTTACTTGTCTTTTGAAACCGAATTCAAATGTCAAATATTGAAATAATAAAATAATTAATGAACAAGAATTATCAGTAGATTTTCATTGAGTTCTTTGATAGATATGTCAGTTTTTTTTAACAGTGACATGAGCTTTGGTTAGAAACAGACTAGTGTTGCTGCATTTCAACATAAAAAAAAGACTATTAAGTTTGGAAGTTTACCGTTTTCAAGTTTGACATCAGGGAAAATTCAAGAATTATTGGTTTTGCTATAATTACAGGGAATTTAAATTGATTCCTAATTCAGATTATTGAATTTTTTTTGATTGTTTAAGCGCTTTGTGACCCTGGTCAGGAAAAGCGATACACAATTATAAATTACTTACTTACATAAAGGACGTTTTGGTTGAAGACATGGAAAAGGTTTAAAGAGTTGAAGTTTACGAGAATTAACCTAACAGGAAATTTAAAGTGTTTATAATATCCACCAAATGAATACATGTAAACACAAAAAGGTTGAACATTTACATGCCGTGCCTTATTAGTTGATATTAAAGTAAGAGAAAAGTAGAAAAAATAAAGTGAACGTGATCACAGCAGGAGGGCAAACATTAAAAACATTTAATTCACTTTAATTGCATTGAATCTGAAACAGCAGTTGCATAGACATGGACAATTCGTCTCACGTTAAGTTTGATTACCATACGGCATCGTGACAGGAAATCATGGTTACGGTGTGATAACAGCCACAGTGTATGCATTTGAAAAAAAAGAAAATCCCAAAACAGTACTTCTTTACTGAGGAGTTCATGAACAGACTTAAAAGAGTGAGACGAAAAGGGAAATACTTTCAGAAATGAAGATAACATTTTTGGGGAACTCAATAAATAAAATGTTTACCTTTGTTCAATCCAGACTACAGTGCATACTCTTCCGTTAAACACAAACACCATTTTACGACATGTAAAAAAGATAAACAGACGACATGTAAAAAATATATTTGTGTAAACATTCAGTTGTCATTCATCCCATACTTTTTAATCGTACCAGGCATACAAAGTCATGGAAACCTTCAATGAAATGATGCTTTTTAAAAGGATGAGTTGTGTGAACCATAAGCAAAGCAGCTTCTCCATCCCTGCTGTAAACGCACAGAAATAACAAAGATCCGAACATAAAAGCTGCAGCAGGAATCTCAGAAGCAGGACTGTGGAAGGGGTGATGGTCTCTGGATGGAAGGTCGGTCTTGAATCACAGATGGATGAGACCCTGACTCCTCCGGCTATGTGGGGTACTCTACAACAATAACAAACAAGATGTAAGAAGCCATAACTAAAAAAAAAAAAAAACTAACTTAAGTTGCCAACAAACCTTTGGCACGTCTGGGCTCCCAAAAGGCGAGAGTTCCATGGAGTTCTCTTTGTCAGAAGAACAGTTGTGGCGATGATGAGCAAATTTTCTCTTCAGTGCTTCAGCAATGAGAGCAGCAGGGTCGTTATGGAGCGACGCGTTTCCTTTACTGCGTCTTCTGTTGACTGGTCTGCCCCCTGGTGACCTAGAGGGAGAAGTGTTCAAATAAAGTTAAGAAATAATGAGTCTGTCCAGGAGTGGACAGTTCACTTTCCTTAAGAGATACTTTTGTACAGCGACTGTTATGATGTCATAGCCTAAATAAAGGAGTGAAATGCCCAATTATGGGAAGATTAATAATACTAAAAAAACAGAAAAATAATAAAATAAATCCGAATATGCTAAAATTATTATTTTATTGTATACAACTTTTTTTTTTAATCCAATATAAAAGCACTTTTTTCAAATATTTATATCCAAATATATAGTAGGTGTTGTTAGGGGCCGTCATAGACAATATAGAAACAGAAGCGAAAAGTATAAAATCATGTAACACAATCAAGCTTTATATATCAAAATTATTTCTTATTGTAATTTATATAACTTTTCTTTTAAGAAGACATCTTAAATTAGTTTTAAATTAATTATTCACCTTTTTATCATCTTATTAAGGAGCAGTAACTACTCCTTAAAATGAAAAAAGACCCAAAACAAGAACCATAATCTCATATTTAGAGACTAATAAAACAAAATAAAAGAGTTAATTTCTACTTGATCTTTGACCCTCACACTTTGTACAGATGTGCTCTAGTCAATTGTATCTTAACATTATATATTAATTCAAGCATTTCATCTTTTCATTTTTAAATTAAATAATGTATTAATTGACAAATGGTATTTCTTCTATTCAAAATCTGAGTTTATACTGAAAAATAAAAACAGATAAAAGTTTAAAAAGTCATTAGTTGTACCTCTCCACTGCTCGAAGTTTCACTTGGTTTAGGTCCTTGAGAATATCCAACATGGAGGTCGAGCCTTTCCCGTTAACGTCTTCCACCTTCAACCGAGCCTTGTCCAGATTATTTCTTCGCATCTGGATCAGCTCAGTCACCGATGACATCACTGAAGGGGAGTTCAACGAGGGAGGTGGAGGAGGAGGGGGAGGAGGTGGGGGCGGCGGCGCAGCACGGTTGGGTGTGGACGTGAACGCTGGAGCAGGAGACATCATTGGTGAGGCAGGGAGGTTCTTGGATTGGTTCAGACCTACACAAGACAGGAACAAGAAGTTAAAACTGGATCGACATTATTTTACATCTTCACTCATTCTGCACCTGATGAAGCGGCGCCACTGACGATCATTGCGATCTGAGCCTGCAGTTTGAGGAGCTCGCTCTCCAGCGCTGAGATCTTCTTCAGGTCTTCACCATCAAGTCGTGTCTTTACAGACTTGCTTTCTTTTTGGGTTCGATCAACGAGCACTTTTGGAAACTTTATTGCATCCTTTGTCACCGTCAGTCCCTTCTTTGGAGGTAAATAGTTTCTAGTCAAGAAAAAATTAAAAAAAAGGAAAATTAAATCAAGGGGAAAAAAGATATTGATTTAGTTGCATCAGAAAAAAAAAAAAATCTGCATTTCTTAGATAACAATCCTTTGTTTTTATTATTATTATTAGGGTGTTAATTCACAAATGTAGAAGAAGAAAATGCATCTTTATTTCACTTAGACTTAGACCAGTGTAAACAACAGGAATGTGTTGTGTTGGTGTTAAACAATAGATAAATTCAATAACATAAATTAAATAAAAAGGTAAAAATAAAATACAGTAAAATTAACATAAAATAAGAGAGATTGCCATAAAATTTCATATAAATAGTGAATAAATAATAATAATAATTTGAAATAAAATAATTATGATTACTATTACCACATACACGTTTGTTCAAAAAACAAAGTTTATGAATTCATCTTTCTGGTAAGTTCAGTAAAGTCAGTACTTCATATGTAAACACAGTCTCTGTCTCACTACTGCAAAGGAGTTTGGTGGTCATGTGACACTCACTGACTCTCCAGCGGGTCCACAACATTGAGAAATGACTGTTCAAAATTATACTAATAGTTTAAGAAATGTTAAAACTCCACTCATTTTATTATAATAATAAATAATAATAATAATAATAAAAGTTTTAAACGTCATATTAGGGACAACAGTTGGTCGTAATAAACACAGAAGAGCAACCAAATACATTATAAGGAACTTTTATATGGCTTGAAATGTCTCTGTTATTCACTCAACACATGCAAAATAAATGTGAACATAGTTAACCAAGACTTCTTTACCTCGTCTTTGCAAAGCTTTCACCTTCATCATCAAACACCCACAGAACATCAGCAAAGGTGGGAATTGTTGGTTTATCCACGTTGACTTCAACATTGGCTTGAGACATTCCAGTGAGCAGAGGGAGCTGCACACACAAGAGTGAAAGCAGTGGCTTTAGCTCACATTCGCCAGTCAATTCAACTTCAAATGACAACAAAAAAAATGCACAAATTGATTTTTTTTAATCCAAAACTAGATGATAAAAATGGTTTATTACTTGAAAGTGCACTCGTTGCAAAGGAGTCAGAGGCAGGTTTGTCCCGATCATCCTCACGATGCTGCGATATTGTCCGCACAGGTCACTGTCCCACACCGGAACCAGCTGAGGAGGAAAAAACAAAACAAAAATTAAAATATGCGTTTAAGTCTAGAAGCACGTGGCGTTAGAATCAAATCACCCACCATTTCTGGAGGAACTCCAAAATACTCCAGCACTGCACGCATCACATGAAGTGCATCTTCTATTAAATCCATCAGAGACGTCTGAACACTGCACCAGATGATGACACTTGGGATCCACTTTCTGATGATCGATCCAGTTAGATGTCAGTGACACACACACCTACGTCATCACACCTAAACCCAGGAAGAAAAAATGCATCATGGATTCATTCAGTTTCTACCGCTTTATCCCGGGGTCGGGGTCACGGGGAGACTGGAGCCTATCCCAGTTTCATAGGGCGAGAGGCAGGGGACACCCTGGACAGGACGCCAGTCTCTCACAGGGGACACAAAGACAGACAACCATTCACACACACACACACCCATACCTATGGACAATTTCACAAAGTTCTCAATCAACCTCTGTATGTTTTTGGACTGTGGGAGGAAACCGGAGTGCCCGGAGTAAACTAAAGCGACACGGGCATACATATTTATTTATAGACAATAAAATAAAAATAATCAATACATCCGTAGAGATGTCTTCTTTGCAGAAGTTGTATTTTATATAAAGGAGTATTTAGTGTAAGTTTCCGACACATGTATGTAATGCATGAACGCATCACACGCCGAAGTCATTCAAACAAGATGCTTTTATGATGGTTAAGTATAATATATTCGCGTTTATGGCGCAAATGTAACAACAACACCAAGGTTGTATCATCTACAGCTTTAACTAGTTTAATATGAGTAACGATGAGTAAATACACTTCTCGTTACATTTCCGCAGTACCTCTGCATTGCTGTGGTGCGTTCAAGGATACTACTACTAAAACAACAGCTACTACAAAAATAGAATCAGCAAACTTACCGCGGAGCTGCTTCATAAGTAAGAAGCGTGTATCCTCAAAGGGACGAGTTAGGTTTTTTCGATTATATATATAATAAAAACTGTTTAAAAGACACCTTGAATGTGCTCTTGTGTGAAAGCAACACGAGTAAGTCAAATAAAGCTGCACTAATAAAGCAGTCTTTGATTGGCTATCATATCAGTCTTGTGTCGTCTCTGATTGGCTACCAGAAGACTTTCTAAGCTGATTGGAGCGCTGCTTAGTGACGTGTTGGTCTGGCGACCAATAGCGTGCGAGGAACCGTTGGCTCTATATTTGTATTTGGCGTCACGAGCTGTAGTTCCACTTTTTGAAGAAGGTAAGAAAACAGTTTGTTTACGATGTATTTGCTGCAATATGTTGCGAAAACACGATGTTAAATAAAGAAACACGTTATAATCAGTGGATTAATTTAAAATTCCAGCTATGAAACGTTTTGAAAAACAGGACCAGGACAGCGTCAGGGCGGCAGCATGTCGTCACTTAGCTTAGCATTTTTGAAATAGCTGCTAAGAGTTGCAACATTTGTTTAAACGTCTTCAGTGAATACATTCGAGATTTATTGTACACTTAAAATATGTTAAAATGTGCCTGATTACTAGTATAAAGTGTGCTTCAGGGAAACAAGTGTCATTACGATGTATATTGGTAATAAACTGTATTACAACCGAACTATAAATAATATGAAGTATTGTTTGATTTGTAATTAAATAAATGTTATATTATGTCACATATTACATGTTTAATTGATAACTAAATAAGCTTTAACACCATCCAGTGTTAGTGGAACGTACAATCATAGGATTGATGTATTTTTATTTATTTATGTCCAGAAATCTATAGGTTTTGTGGGTCGTTGAAGATGATGGACGCGCTGTCTGTGGTGAGCCAGCTCCGGGATCTCGCCTCCGAGCCACAGAACCGGGAAGCCATTGTCCAGGATCAGGGATGCCTACCTGGACTAGTTCTCTTCCTGGACCACCAGTCTCCAGATGTGCTTTTCGCTACATTGCAGGTCCGGGAACTTAAACTGATCAGCATTTATTCTGTTTTTTAATCTATTAACATGAACTATTTAATATTTTAGACCATCCGTTACCTGGCTGAACTCACCCCAAATATCACCATAATGCAGAATGAGTTGGGTATGATGGTGAGTTTGGAGAACCTGATCGAGAGGTGAGTTCTCACAATATCATTTCACTTTAATATATTTAAATATCACTTCACATTCTTATGATATCTTTTGTATCAGGCACGGTCTGTCTGTTGACATCACGTCGTTGGCCAAAGAAGTTTACGACATTCTGAGAGCACCAGCTCGTCCTACTCCTTGCACACAGGAGAGGCAGAGGAAGAAGAAGCCTCAGTTCTTCATCAACTCCACCAACAAGAAGGCCAAGTGTGTCACTCTTCAGATCCAGGGTCTGGACACTGCAGTAAGTTCACCAACTACAACTACATCATTTTTTCCCTGGAATTTATTCAATATTTGTCTCTTCTTTAAGGATCAGCGAGGTTTGTGTGAGCAAGCTCTTTTGAAGGTTCGAGGAGTGATCAGCTTCACCTTCCAGATGGCTTCTAAGAGATGCACCGTCAGGATACGATCAGACCTCACCACAGAGGTTAGTAAAAGAAGGAAATTATATTTATCTGGATAAAAATGTGTTTGATTTGTTCATCAGTTTAACTCTTTATTACAGAGTCTGGGTTCGGCTATTGCTGCCACCAAAGTGCTGTCAGCTCAGCAGGTGGTGAAAAACGAGGAGGGAGAAGAAGTGAGTTCCATACCACATGAATTTAGAGCCACTGTTGCCATCTTGTCTTCCTCTCATGTCACATAAATAACGTTTATTTCCTGGCAAAGCTGTCACTGATTATCCTCTACGTGGATCGAGCTCTTTGTATATTTATATCTAATGGATCGTAAAAGTTCCGTAGAAGTTTCAATTTCCTCACTGAATTAACTTGAAAAATGAACTGCTTAAAACTCTGATTGTTGAGGTTACAAGTGATTTAACATATTTGTAGTATTTGTTGTTCAGTTTTTTTTTCCTTCTAAAAACGAGCCATATTTGTTACCCTTAAAATTTTTATAAAATGTTATGAATCTACTCTATGGTTGAGTGACATTTTATTACCAACAAAAACCTAACACCGAGTCTGGTTCTGCTCAAGGTTTTTTTTCATTTTAAAAGGATTTCTTTCTCACCACTGTCACGCTGTGATTCAGTCATGGTTAATTCGCTGGGACCCGTTTTTTTTTTCTCCCATACAGTCTTACTCGAACTGTCTTGAGACAAAACACTTAATTTGTTAAATTTAATTAGATATTGGTGACTTAGTCAACTTAACTACTTTGAGTAACTTCCAAATGACAGTTCCTTATCTCCAATGGCTAGTTCTGAAACCAAAAAACTAAAGTTTTTATAATGATCTTAATTTTGATATAAAAGTGTTGCTTGTATTAGCATGAAATAAACAATTTCTCTGCAAATATCTCTTTCAGGTATTTATTCCTCTCAGTGCATCGGACGTGGAGGTCCAGCAGAACTCTGCGATCCCGGATTACCTTCCAGAGGAAGAGGAGAGTCCAGAGAAAAACGATGACCGGGCCATTTCTCGCACCAACGCCAAGGAAGATGTGAACGGAAGCTGGTTGAACTCTGCAGCCAGTTTCCTGACCAAGACCTTCTACTGGTGACTCCTCACATCTGCTGTGAGTGCTGAACAAGTTCCTGTGGGTCATTACAACAGAGACAATTCTACCTATAGAGATTTTCCACTATGTAAATATTTACTATTTCAACTCTACATGTGAACCTTTTGACTGCAACAGTGTTTCCTTGAAAACGTCAAATAAAAATGTTGCTTCTTCACATCGAAACACACTCAAGTCAAACATATTTATTTCTCAAAGCTGAAGCATTGATAGAAACTCTTTAACATCAGACGATTCTTGTGATCTGAACGCTCCTGCAAAATATATTTTCTTCTGTACATATTTGACACTAGCAGCTGGAGAAGACGAGCTGCAGGTCACGGCCAGAAAACCTCATATCAAACAGAAAATTGAACTTAGTTTGAAGGTGTTTTTTAACGTCAGTGCTTTGAACAAAAACATTCACAAAGGTAGAGCCTCCAGAGAAGAAAATCCAAAACTTAAATACTCGCTTTTAAGGCAAAGGAGCATCAAAATGAGCTGCACCATCCAGATATCCTTCAGAGAAAATTCTAAATATTACTTTTCATACTTGGAAAATACACGAAGCAAGGTCCTTTTTGAATGGTTCCGAGTGGAGGATGCAGACTCGTGGGCAAATAAGATACAATCTGGAATAATATCTGATCAGAAACTAGGTGAAAATGAAAAATATACAGTTGAGATATATATATTTTTTGAGAATTAAATAAACTAAACAAGATCAGTAGTTTAGGTCCTTGTGTTCCAGGATACCCCCCTCCATCCCCCCACATGTACATCCTTCAT
Source organism: Callionymus lyra (assembly GCF_982586985.1). Lineage (NCBI taxonomy): Eukaryota > Metazoa > Chordata > Actinopteri > Syngnathiformes > Callionymidae > Callionymus > Callionymus lyra. The sequence continues at coordinate 5,310,151 of NC_141834.1, forward strand.
TTCATTCTAATCCAGTTTCATCAAAGTGCTGGTTCTGTCTTTACAAATCTCTTCAAGTATCACAATTTAAGACTCAACAGCTGATTTGTGTCGTCATTCATCGACACCACCGGGGATCGTAAAGTCCATCATGTACACAGGTGGAGAGAACGCACCTCGGTTAGAAAAGTGTGCGTTTGAGAGAGAGAGGAAGTTTCGGTTCAGTCCAACAGCTGTGCAGTCTCTTCACCTCATCAGGCAACATCTACCAGAGAGAAGAAAACTGTTCAGAAACCATCTTTAAACGTGACATCAAGGCTTCATGGACACCTAACCTGGTCCCTGCTGGGCCGATATATCTTCCACTCCGCTCAGAGGCTTCAGGAGGCCGTTCTCTCTGAATGCTATGATGGGAACTCTCTCCTCCTGAAGCTGCTGTGGCTGCTCTTCTCCTTCAGGAGGAGACAATCTGGAATGTGCCGGCAGAACGATCACCTCCTCAAACTCCCCGTTCTCTCTGAGGAAAGACAAATATATGATAGTTCCATTGCTTCTGAAGCGCTCAGCATCCACTCCCGTGTCATCACCTCTGCTCAGAGGAGTCTTCTTCAGCTGTACTGGGGTCAGATTGGGGTTCATGTTCACTGCCATTGCTGTGAAGTGCTGGTGACTCTGTGACTGCAGGAGGACTTGAGGAGGCTGCATCTGAGTATGAGGAAGATCAGCATCAACAGTTAAAGAGCTTTGTATCTTAATATTGACTTGTTTTATACTGACTTGTGTCGTCACCGTTCTTGTTTGGAGTCACTTTCTGCAAAGGGGAAGGAAGAAGAATCAAGAATTATTAAATGGAATGACAACTCAATCCATCATTGTAATATTGTCTTTTCATTCTCAAAGTCTCAATACACCTGCTTTACTAAACACTCGCCAAGTGAATTACTTTCCTTCAACATCGATTTTCCTTTATTGTATATTTGTTGACAATGATAGTCTCTGTTCCTTATCTTATCTTAATCACTGACATCTTTATAAGTCAGGCTATCAGAATAAACATGAACCTACTTTGATTCGAGCAAACCATCCGATGTGCCACATAAAGTAAATGAAGTTGAGAATATTTAAAAAGAAATTAAGTGTTTTATAGGTAATGAGAAGGATTTTCACCTTGTCCGCGTCGGAGCGTCTCGTTCTCTTCATGATCTCGTCCAGACGCTTAAGGAAGACAAACACTTCAGCATGTCCGACTACAAGAATCTCTCAGATCGTGTGTGTGTGTGATACCTTCTTTCTCTCCAGACGTTCTGCCTCTTCTTTCTGGAAGTGTTTCTCTCTCTCCTGCCTCAGTCTTTCTGCCTCCTCTTTCTGTCGTAACTCGTCCTCTTCTTTCTAAAATGCCGGAGGATATTCATTGGCCGTGGTATAAAAAGACGACAAAAATATCCTCTCACCTGTTTCTGGATCCTCTCTGCCTCCTCTCTCTCTTTCACCTCTTCCGCCTTTTTCTCCTCCTCTTCCTTCAGTCTTTTCTCCTCCGCCAGCCGCTGTGCCTCCTCCTCTCGCTTCACCCTCTCCTCCGCCTGTCTGCGAGCGATCTCTTCTCTGGCCAGTCTGCAGCCACACAGCGGAAGTTTGACTCAGAGTCTGGTAGGATCACAAACACACCTGTTGGTTACCTGGCCTGCTCCTCCTGCTGTCGGCGCTCCTCCTCCTCCTTCTCCCGCTGCTCTCGAGCGAGGCGCCGCTTCTCGGCCAGGATGCGACTCGCTTCTTCGGGGTCCGTTGTGCCGGCAGATTGTCTCTGCGTCGATGGACTGTTGGCGACTTCTGGAAAAGAAGAATGCCAGTCTTTGATTCGAGATAAGTAACAGAAACGATTTAATGTTTACGATGTTGCCTAAAAAAGAGGCAACATCGCAACCAAACTCATTCATCATTTTAAAGACAGTTTGTGTGATTAATTAATAAATGGAGCTTGTTTTTTTGACTGGTTTTTAAAAGCATAAAATTGAAAGTATAAATAAATAGGACTTTGTTGTGTTGGTCAGTTTCAAGGAAATCAAGCTAAAAGACAGAACACTGACTGGAATGTAATGTTTACGTAACATATGAAAAAGCTCCTAAGTATGGGCCATAGAGCCAAAAAGGTAGTCTGACCAGGTTGTTGATATTAATGTACAAGATGCATGAATGTTCAACAAGCAAAGTTTTGGGTCCATTTAATGAAAAGCTATCAACATATGAAGTTATTTATGCTGTTGGATAATTCCTTTTTCTTTAAATAGCCACTGCCCATGATGATGAAAGTTGATAACAGAAATGGTAAAATGTTTCTATAATAATAAAACAATTAAAATGATGAAGTTAGTAACTCACCGCTTGCAGGGGTCGACACAGGAGTCGACTCGTTGCTGCTTTTGTTCTGGCCGAGGGGCTGAGGCCGAGGCTGAGGTGGACTGAGGACCCGCTCTTCCTCCTCCTCTTTGGGTTGATTCTCGGGGCTCGCCTTGATAGGACGAATATTCCCGGGGTCCTCCGCAGCTGGTGACTTGAGCATCTTAGGAGTCGGGGGGCGTCCCGTTGTTTTCTGTGTCAGTCTGATGGATTTCAAAAAATCAAGTGAATCATTCTGGTTCAAGTCATTCAGTTGTCATGTCACCGACCTGCCAGGAGAGGGCGATGTTGCTTTGCTGTGTCTTTTGCTCGGGGAAGGTGCGCGCTTGGGGGGAGGTAAACTGAGGATGGGCGTCAGAGGGAGGGAAAGGTTGCTCCAGGACTTCCGGACATGCTCGTTCTTCTTCTGCTACAAAGAAATAAAAAAAACAGATTTTATCCCATCTAACGGTGAAGCATTATAGCTTTGATAGCATATGGCCGTTAATCTACGACTACAAGTCAGACGACAAGTAACAAGATTAGAAGCTGCACAGCTCAGTGGGGTCACCTCCATGACCTCCTGATGACCTGTCGTTTACTATGTCTTGCTAAAGTCACGCAGCTTTCTCAGGAACATATGGTTCTTGGTTGGATGATGAAGGATGAAACTGATGGTGTTCTGCTGTGAGGGTCTTCCTGAGAATAAACGTCTAATAAACAAAAAGTCGACGATCAGTTCGACAGCAGGTGCAGGTGGATTTAATTATGTGAGCCTTTGGGAAATCAGCCGAACAGACACAACTATTCCTGTCCATCTGCTTTCTTCAAGCACGAGCTTCTTGCCCTCTGATCAAGCGATCATGGTTCCTATAACTTGATGGTCAGATGCCACCTTGGTCTTCACTAGAGGCACAGATGCACATAAAAGTAGTTAAAAAGAAAAGTCCTCTCCCACAACTCCACCACAACTTGATAAGACACTGCCTCAAAATATTAGTGTTTTTATCAGCAAAACTAGTAATGCCATAGATTCCACTCATTAATTATTGCAGCTGCCAAGGAGTGGCATGGGTTATGTTTAGGGTCACATTATTTCATTTGTAAATAGTAACACTCAAAAACTGATAAACCAATTTCAAGAAGATTTACTAGGACTGGTAAGAAATGGGCTTCTTTATTGAGAGATTTTGTAGGTGATCTTAAGTGGTTCTGAATGCTTCAAATGTTACAATTTTCAATGGCTGCTATACATCTTCCCTGCTCCCTTAATGCTACGCTGTATAAAACATTCGATTAATCTTTTCTGTAACGATTGGCTTATTATGAAAAGTCTTGACTCGTGACTAACCATTATTTTAACAAAGTTCTTCCTTATAATAATAATAATAACACATTTTTCTTTATAGCTTATGTCACTTTTCCATGTAAACCAAACCAGACCAACAAACTGAGATACAAGCAGAAACCAACACAACAAGAGCGACTCTTTTTTATTAAAAAAAAAATGTAGTAGTGAGTTGGCATGAAACTTGCAGTTACCCTATACCAACATGCGGGGGAGCCAGAAACTATATTTTCATTCTTACCTATTGAAGTTTTAACACCTGAATGAAACAGGCAGATGATGCAATTGAAGCAAGAAAATAAATCAACTTGTATGTGATAACAACATACTGTATGCATTTATTTCTTCAGGTCACAACAGCCCTAAAACAACCCATTTTTGGCACTACTAAGAGATACTGTACATTTCTTGAATTACAGACTTTAAAATAATAATAATTTGACTGTGTGCTTTTTTAAAATCAAGTCAAATTTAATTATGCCCATGGTGGGAGTGTGCACACTGTATCACACCGTTTTTCTAGGTTAACAAATACAACTAAATGTGAGACACATCAGACTGTAATCCACTATATATTCATTGCTTTCATCCATTTAGTTCATGGTATATAAATCTATCCATCAATTCACTGAGCTTGTGTTGAGGAGGCAGCAGGCCAAGACAAAAGGTCCAGAAATCCAACTCAAAGGAAACAATCTCCAACTATGACGGCGGTCTCACTGACCCATCACTCATGAACAAGACCAACACCTCATCTGCAGCCCACATATTTATAACAAACTATAAAAATGAATAGACTTTTAAACCAATTCAAATTGTCCTTACAGTCCTAACAACATGACTTCAACCATCTCTACCCACTTCACAGCTTCTTCACAGCCAGCTCTTCCTACCTGTGGGTTTCCGGTCGTTCTCCGGCGAGGAACGGTGGAGGTAGCGGAGGCGGTCTCTCTGCTCAGGCTCCTCTCCTGGTTCCGGCAGTGAGGAACCGGCAGAGCCTGCAGAGCCTTGAATGACATGGAGCCCATGGGGTGGCAGGACACTGAGCGAGGACAAACAGGGGCGACTAGGGTGATTCACCAGGCCAGGGTAGCATGTAATGTGTGTGTTGACAGGTGGGGTTAAAAATAATACATGAGGTGTTGGAAAAAAGATGATCAGGGTAGAGGATTGACAGAAAAGGATGTTATGGAAAGAGGAGAAGAAAAGAATCAGGAAAGTTAAGACATGCTGAAGGAACTTGATGAAAGTGTTAAAGAGAGTTAGTAAGTAAGTAAGTAAGTAAATAAGTAAGTAATTAGTATTTATAGAGAGCTTTTCTAGACCAGGGTCACAAAGCGCTTAAACAATCAAAAAATAATAGTGTTTAAAGTAACATTGCCAAAGTCCAACATAAGGCCCGATTGTAACTTGAGCACATTTGATGCATCCCATCATCTTTTTAAATGGTAAAAAGACTACACTATTTCATGATTCATGTCTGAGGGATTAATAAAGTCTGTCTATCCATCCATCCAGCCATCTATTAATTCATTCAATTTCTACCCCTTACTTCTTGGGGAGACTGCAGAAGAATGAAAAGAAGAAAAAAAAAGGTGCCAAGTGTCGATGCTAACTAAAAAAAAACAACCATTTTGCGGTCTGTCTGTGAAGAAGTTGTTTAAAACTGGATGAAGATATAGACCAGCTGTGTCAAGCTTAATCACAAAAGAGTTTGGACAAGGCTGGTTTAAAGTGAAAATATAGTCCATTGGTTTCTGGAACTCATTGTCAATAAAAGTGTGATTAAGTCTTAACAAACACACGAGTGTGTTCACACAGTATAGTCTTGTGTGGCCAATACCTGGTTAAAAAAATCATCTTAACTTGAGTGAAATAAGAAATTATCAAACAAAATGTTTTAGTACAAAATCTCAAATAAAAGACTTTTCTCTAAAAGTAATGTGTCAACCTCATGGCGCTTGGGACAAATCGGGCCCTTTTAAACACCTTAAATGGCTTCACCTAAAATGATGTGTACAACGTGACTCATGAAATTCCTTGTTCAATATTATTATCTAACAAGCATAGATTGAGAATATTAACTGTAAAAGAAATCCGATAAATATTCAATAACAGTAGGTTTATCTTTGAGCTTGTGTGAATGTTGTTAGATTGAATGAGCTGTGGAGAATCTCAGTTTTGACATCAAAAACACACACACGTCTTACAATTAAATCAGCCTCCAAGAATAATAAAAAAGTCTGAGATGGCATTCTCTTTTGTCCGGTCTTCAAAATGTGTGAAAACAAATTTGCCTCATGACTTGGACCATTTAAGCATCACCGTTAGATCATCATCATCATCATATCTTTCATGGACATAAATGTTAAGATAGAACAATTCCACTCACTGTAGGCATCTTTCTGTCCCTGAACATGTTTGTATAGCGATCACAGCAACATTGACAAGAAAAAAACACCCGTCCGTGACCAGTAAAAATAGGATTTTGATTCAAAGAAATCGGGAAGTTTGGAATGTATCACCGGCCCACTTTACTCCAGGAGCCGTTGCCATGGTTGCGTAGTACAACACTAGAATCCTGAGCAGCTTACGTGTTAAAAATCATATCATGCATGTGGACTTGTATGTACACTGTATCATTGTGTGTGTGAGCTCTAAGTGCCCGATACAGGCTGGTGAGGGAAGTTTCAGACAAACTAATACTTTAAGTCGGATCAAATCTGCTTAGCATTCAGAAGCATTCTGGCAGAGAAAACTCAAATTGAAACCAAGTGGAGTTAGAAAGTTAGAAGGAGGAAGTGAGGTATTACCGGCGTGCTCGCCTGACAGACTCATGGCGCTGCGGCTGCGGGCCAGGTAGGAGTGCGTCGGCTGCTGCAGACGGTTGACCACGTTGCTCTCCCAGGGCGTCAGCGGAAGGCGGCGCAGGCCTGAGCACACACACAACATTTGTTATCTCCTGACAGATCATTTCATCCATCATGTGTTTGATCAGCATGCACATTCGCTGATGCGCCTCCACCTGCATGCGCCAGAGTTTCTGGAGGAAGCAGACAGCTGGGAGTGAAGCACCAACCAAGAGGGAAAGAGAAGGATTGACACCAGATATTTCAGGAAGAATTAATATGCAACGAAAAGTGCTTGAAGCTCGTGTGCAAGCGGGTCTGAAGACTTAGAATCTTCCCGGGAGGTAACCCAAATGTGAACAATAGCCTTCAGGTGAACATGCATCGTTGCTTTGGGAATTAACAGCAACAAATAGATACGACTGAGCTGGAAACTAGTCCCCATTGATCCATCACTATTCCATCAATGAATATATGCATAATAACAGTTGAATGTGTGTCGATTATCTTCCATGGATAATAATCAGTGTACAGTGTTCCCTCAAAAACAAAAAGATTATCCTACAGAGGATTAGATAAAAGGGGGTCACGCATGATGGCATAAAGGATGGGGCGACTGATCGTGTATGAAATGAAAAACATGGATGTAAAATGATAAGTGATTATATTATAATAATAATAATAATAATCAATAATATTTTTTTAATCCACAGCTGACAGTTGTCATTTATGTTTTTGTGACTATATTGCTTCCTACATAAATATTTATAAATTGTTTTAAATATCATATTTACCAAATAAGAAATCGTTCATTATCTAGGGTAATAAAGACATTTTACAAATACTAATTTATACATTTTTTTAATCAAAACAAAGCACATCATTTTTTTTTGCATTTAAATACAAGACCCATTAAAGCAGCACTACGTAATATTTAGACATTTGTTTTGTCTTTATATTTTCTAATTGTACTTTTCACTATGCTATAATCTAAATCTGGTGTAGCCTACAAGCCAAGAAAAAACATATATAGGATTAAATACAGTGTAATGGCAAATTTCACCAAATCAGTGTTAGGTTTGTCACTTTATTTAAGTTTACTTTTACAAGGGATGACACACTAACATAGCTTTTCCATTATAATTATAGATAAATACATTTTTGTTAATTGAAAAGTTTTAATTTTATTAAAGTATCCTCTATTTCAAGAGTGAGGAGAGTTTCCAGCCCAGGATCTTTGCATTTCCCTTCGTAGTGCGTTGCATTTGAGGGGCAAAAGCTGCAAAATATTCCCAGAAAACACCTGTATTTTTGGGCTGAGTGGCCTTTCCTTGGGGTAGTCGGAGTTTGGACTGAGCTTTGTTAATGACAGGGGAGGAGGCGGTTCTCAGCTGTAAACCTGGCAGCAACACAGTTGACAACAGGTGAGTTTTTTGGTGACAAAATGACAGATTTATGAGCCAAGTTGAAAAGGAAAAGTTGTTGAACAAACAAACACTATATACACAATTCCCACACGCTTTTTTTTTTAAACCACATATATCCTTGATCTAAACCAGGATACAGAGCAAAACACAATCACATTTATGACAATTCATAGGAAAGACGACAAATTTGTTATTACATTTTTGGAGATTTAATTATATAATTTATTTAACTTTATTATTAAAATATTTTGTTGTACTAAGAACTGGACCAGAGAAATCTTGCATTATTGTATGTAAAAGTGAATCATAAAAAGAAAAAAGGACAATAAAATTTAGTTCGTTTTAAAGACAATTCATTAATTTCACAAAGCGATAAATGTATAGATATCAATAATTGGTTGACTTCCATAATTATCAGGTTTGGTTGTTCAGGAACTGTTTGAACAGCATAATTATCATTCTCAAGTATGTCAGCTAATTGAACAACAAAACAATTCAATTGATTAATCAACTGAAAGACAATATTAATAGTGTTTCCCGTTTGTACATCAGTGACACGCCCTGCCGAATCGTGATTACCTCTGTCAGGCGAGTGCAGGAGTGTGTACGAAGAAGATGAGAGGCGCTTGGTGATGACTGGGTCATTATGTTTGGACAAGTTCACCGTGGACACAGACCGTCTTTCCACATCTGAAAATCAAACAGAGCAGATGTTTAGAATGAGAGAGCGTGTGAGCCAACAGTTCAGTGAATGGGTTGATCTACTCTATTGGTTTTTTTAGTAACGCTACACTAGCACTTGTTAGAACTAAATCCTCTATTATTGACTCTGGAACAGTTTAAACTGTGTCACAGGATGTACTGAAAGTTAAACACAGACTGGAAGACTACATGAGAGAGAAAACATGTGTCCGACATTTAAACTAAGTCTGAAAACTTTTTTATTTTGGTTTAAATCAAGCTAATGGCAGCATACTAACTAGGCAGCTATGTGATGCTACAATATATTCACATTGGGAGGTCATTCCATATCTGCGGTAGAGACTGAAAGCACCGTGCATGTGCTCCAGTCCGGCAAGGTCGAGTGGACAGAGGAAAGCCGACTCGACAAAACCTGGACCAGGACGATGGCGGGGAAAAGCGGAGGTAAAAAGAGATCAAGTAGAGAAGGAGAGTAAGATCAGATCGGAGTGGGAGAAAGATGGATAGAGAAGGAGAGCTGGGTGTAAGTTATAGGTAAAAACAAAAACCTGTGGGGTCTCAAATGCAAAGGTCATGGCGACTTTAAATGTTTTTAACCTAACAACATAAACTGTAGAGGCCTTAAAAGATGCAATTCATGACAACTGATAGCATTGTTGGGTTTGAAACACTCCTGTAAATCAGACAATTTGCAAGTGTGTGTGGTGACGGAACATACCGGCCGGCGTATTGGGTGTGTTCGTCTGCAGCGTTCCACCCCATGACCAGCGGTTTTGTTTCTGTCGGGGAGCGTGGCTCCTCTCTATGGTCCGCAGCATCACAGCTTCATTACGAACCTGACAATGCATTACATGTAAATAACATTGTTGTAAGACAAAGAAACTCCAACAGACCAAACAATTTGACTGAATATATATATTTTTTTATTCATTTATTCTGATTCAGAAATATATCTAAAGCCTATGTTTAAAATATATATTCACGTTTGCTTTTTCTATAATTAATTTATCAGAAACTAATATGGATAATTAAGCAATTTATTTATTATTATTGAAAATGTTAGTCTTATTAGTATTCGACATGAAAATAATAAATAAAAAAAGAGTTTCACCCTTACATCGAGATGGTCACTACCTCGAGTCCAACTTGAGGTTGAACCAATGACCTTTTTTTATGAGTTTGTTTATTGTCTTCGTGTCTAAAACACTTTCCCCAGGTCAAAATGTTTCACTCCCACAGCTAAAAGTTGTGTGACCTCTGGGTCAAAACAGGTTTTCAACCCGAAGGCCTGAATACAAATGTTTGTGGTATCCATTGTGTTGTCTCTGGGTCAAGGTCAACGACCTCCCTGACCTTCTAGAAATACATATGCAGTGGTGGAGGTCGTTCACCTTGACCCAGAGACAACACAAGGGATACTACAAACACATCATTTTCAGCCACCGGGTCACCTTGACCCAGACACAACACAAGGGTTTAAAGACATACAGACATTACTGGAATAATTCCCTCAGGTGTGTCCTATTCCAAGGAGTGCCCTGCCTTTTACCCTGGGTAGCTAATGTACACAATTTTCAGTATAAGAAAACTGATGCATTTGTAAATATCATACAGTGATAATGTGGTGACTTCTGAGAAAATGTGATGTGTTTAAAAGTCACATTGAAGTCATTACTCTGTCATCCTCGAGTTTCTGTCGTCTTTTCTCCTCCACAGCAGCTCGTCGCTTATCCTCCTTCTCCCTCTGCTCTTCTAGCTTCTTCTTCCTCTCCTCCAGCAGCTTCTCGTAGTGCTGCCTGGCCCGCTCCTCCCGGGCCTGCCAATTGGCCTCCTTGATAGCTGCAACCATTCAAAATACCTTTAGTTAGAAAGTTGACCTACTGGTTTTTGTGAGCCATGCAAATGTGCCAGTGTTCATGCAAACACATCACATGGATGTGCAGCTTATATAGCAGTGCGAGAGGTCAGTTGAAGTTTATGTGATTAGTCTTAAACTCTTGGTAGAATGCTTGTCTTTGGATTTTCGTGTGAGGAAAATTATATTAAGCAGGGCCGAAATCCCATGTAAACAGTATGTCACAATATTATGATGAGCAATGATACATTATGATGATAAGGTACACAATGATAAATGTACTCCTTAAACTAGCAAAACTAATGGATTAAAAACACGTCTGACAAAACTTTGAAGAAGCTTGAAGAAACCCCCCCTAGAACCTCAAGCCTAGCTCATTATGTAATGGGGGCTCCATGGCAACCAGGGCGTCTGGCTTTTGCCTCATTTATGTAACCTCCAGAGAGACCAGCAGAGCTCCACAGTTACCAACCACTTGTGGTCTAGACAAAGGCAGTTAAGGTGTTTTGGACGACCCCTGCACTCTGGCACAAACTAAAGTCATTCTCACCGTTCTGTTTCTCACGCTCCTCCCGACGCTCACGGGCCAGACGCTGTCTCTCATCGATCTTGTTGAAGAGAAGCAGTTCTGCTGCTGAAGCACATATTTAAAAAAAATGTGAAGATCTTTAAATGAACCATTTCTTATGACAAAGACAGTAAAGATACCTGGTTTTGGCGTCGAGTAATGGTTTGTACCGTTAGCTGCGTGTGAGGAGACGGTCGAGGAGATCGGATGGAGGGATGAAGACACACGGCCATCTTCAAATTTGTACTGAGAAGAAGCTGAGATGGAACAAAAATGGTACTTAGTAAAGGGAAATAGATTGGAAAAGAAACGGTTTTCAAACCAGATGATAATAAAAGAGTTGAATGGACAATATCCAATAAGTATACCTACATATTCAAAAGACTCGTGCTGGCTCAGAGCATAAACGAAACACCCTGACTTGGAATTAAAGTCAAGCCACTTGCAAGAAAGCGGGGGTCATAACCACTAAACCACAGTGACATTTGTTCTATAGTTCAATGTAATAAAATGTGACACTCATCTCACTGCTTTCAAAATGTAAAAATATTTTAGCAAACTCTATGTAGACTGATTGAAGTAGATATGGACGGGTTTCTATTCAAATGTCCAGGCAAATGTTGTAGGAAGAACAGCTGAAGGATCCATATCTGCCCCAGATAGTTGTTTAAAAAAAATAAAAATCTTTCAGATGGATGCTGTGGCACAAAAGACCCCAACATAATAACAAAAATACTACAAAAGGCAATTTTTGAATGATATGGCAACCTTCAGCATACGCTGAAAATGTCCTGTCCAAAATATCTTTAGACAGACCCTCACCATTAACTAAATATAAGTGTCACAACTGCAGGGTCCAGCGTTAGCAGCTGGTAAACAAGGGATTAGGACTCAATTGAAGGTTATAATTAAAACAGTATGAGTGCCCATCTGCAAGTCACACATCTATTATGATCGTTTCTGTGTTGAAACCTGACTATTTGTCAACAACAACAGAAAAGCCAGCTTTTATTTTTTACTCAAAAATTCCCCTGCTACAGATTACATCTTTTATTCGCAAAATTCTTAGGAAGAACAACATCAGGCCAGTCAAACTATTACGAATAAAAATGAATGTATTGGAAAGGAAATTATTTTGGTGTTGTGAGATCTGTATTCGTAAACAATCCATTAAAAACTGCAATGACACAAGTAATTGATCCCTCCTTCAAAAGTGCTAATTACCATGAAAACATCCACCCTAAATGTTGTCAGATTAATATGAAATCTACAAATATATACAGTATATATACAAATATTGGTTCCTAACTGGCTCAAAATATTGAGTTTTAGGTACTGTAGGTAAAACTAGAATGAAGACACAATGTTTGGTTTGATCAAGTTCAACCCAGATGGCAATTTTACATTTGCTAGTATCAAAGTATTGAGTATTTAATTTATTCAGAAAAAAAAAGAACAGAAATAATATCTGTGTATTTTAGTCCTTCAAAGGACGTTATGCCAAAAACAATCCTGTTAGAACATATTTTCTAGATTTAATGTACAACAACACTAGGAGCAAAAAAGGTTGATGGAATTGCATGTAATCTCTTTTCTAGATCATGTTTTACAAACATGAAAATCCTCAGTGTGTTTTGGTGAGAGCTCCTGTGAGCTCAAAAAAGTGTTCTCTAGTCACTGCTGCCACGATGACTCTGCACTTTCAGGTCATTCTGCAGCTGGACAAACCTGCAGTGATAATAGGCAAACTGGTGACTCATCATTTACAGAAGATTTGCATGCGACTATGACGTGAATTTGGCTAATAAAATTTATAATATCAAATTGTATGACTTTCTGGAAATGCTTTAAAGAAGATAAATAGTTGAAACAACATCCGCAGAGACAACACTGTCCCAAATAAGTAAAGAACAAATAGATTTAAACACATATTCTTTACTGAAATATCAAAGACTTCTCTCTCTCCGCTTACACTTGTTTCATGGTTTCTTTATCTCAACATGTCCACACCAAGTAAGCATGCTTAGGAACTAAATGACCGTTAAGATGAGGGCGAAGTCCAGTTTCATATTTGCTGTTATAGGAAGACACTTTTAGACTCCTGTGAGTTCATCCTACTAATGATTACACTACTTAATAATCTCCCATAGTAGTGTAACTACAATCTCAAGTACAGTGAAATCAAACAAAGTGGATTTTGATCTATTAAAATAAATATTTCTATCTATAAGCATTCGTCAGAAACCAGAAACCACCGTCTCAAATATCTCAATAGATTATCGTTCTCTATTTGCCAAAGGACATGGTTGACTAAGGAGCGATATCTGCTCTTGTATTGTGGACAAGGGAGTGAGGTAATATATGCTGGAGTATTGTGTGTCAGTCTGTGGTGACATCCGCCCAAGTGATACTAGCATTAATAAAACCAACAGGTGCCTCTGGTGAAATGAGTTTGACTCATAATAACTGGTTATTTGGAGGGTCTTGTTACAACCAGGCCAATTCATCACCAAATCTATTATTCAACTAGAAATAAGCTTTTGCAAAAGAAGGGGAAGAGTAAACATGCAGTCCGTCATCTTTTATTATTCGTGCACATTGTATGACTTGAACTGGTAAACTTATTCAAAGGGTAGAAAAGGATTAGAGCCAAGACCAAATCATTTCACATGTCATTATAAGAAAATTGTCGAGTGAATAGTACCCTTGAAGGCAGCACACATGTAAAATAAATGTTCTCTCAGCAGGAAGACAAACTTATAATGTTTAAACACTTCATAAAAATGACGCTCATCACTATCTGATTTAAATCAAAATTTAGATTTTAGCTTTCAGAGGGCTTATTCAAATTTACATTCATTTATTTTAATTTCGATTAAATAGCAAAAGTTACAACTACAATAATATTTTTTGACTTTTTCCCACTATATTGGCAGTGAAGCTCAAGCTATGAAACGTATAAGCCTTACATGTGCATCATATCTCCTTGTCCAGAAACATTTTTATATTGATGTGCCCACTGAAACTTATTGATCTTCTATGAATACAAGATTAATATCCTCAAGGCTGAGGAGAGCTTTTGATATGAACTTCTATTTCAACCTCTTTTGTAAGGAATGCATTTCCAGAAATGTGACCCTGTTTTACACAGACTTCTACATATCTTTTAACATACAATGTGAACATTTGCTTGTATCATACAGAAGTAATCGAGGGTTCAATGCATACAAGTATGTATTAAACAGACAATGAAATCACAGTATTGGGTGGTACAGCAAAGTTAGCACCCCGGAGCAGAATGCTTTCTCAAAGATGATAATCAATAGCATTGGCATTGAAAAACAGGTCGGATCAAATAAAAAACAAAAACTTTCAAATAACATATGATTCTATCACGATGGACTCAGATGATGCAGACTAGATGATTCTATCCCTAGAGAGTAGTGATTTCAGTGCAGGGAAAGGCTCTGGAATTGTCTGATAATGTGATTAAATCCAAGAATCAAACAACTAATGACAAGTATTCTAGTCAGAGATGTTTGTCATTTCAAAGAAAAATTGGAATGTTAAAAGCTGAAAGCCAGGGACATTTAGAGTGTAGTTACTGATACAAAGCATTTGCAAAGAATCTGTCCAAATATTTTAAAAAGACTTTATCCTTGACATTTTTTTTTCACAGATAAGCCTTCTTGCAAACACATGTTTTACTTTGTTCATCTCTGAGGCTCTGATGGTTTCTAGTCATGGCTAAACATTTAGTTTTTTACAACACAACTGAAGTTTTAAAATATTATTTCAACATTCACTTGCTCTAATGTACGTCAGAGAGAAACTTATGATTTGGAGTATTTGCTAAGTGCGAATCCAAAAAAAGATTTTATTACTGCGTAGTGTTAACAGCTTGAAATAAATCCTCTCCAACCTCTGTGGGATATGCTTACAAATGTAACAACCTAAAAACCTTAAATAGGACTGTAAAAAGACAACTATATTTAAATAATTTACTGGTTAAATTTGTCATCACGATCCTTCCATATGCAAAAAGTTTAAATAAGCAAGTAGACATTAGAATTCCGGAAAGAAGTTGAACCGTTGACAAAGATTACTATACAAATGACTTGCTATATACACAAAAAGTATGAAATAGTATTTGCCGGAGTATAGGCTTTACCTGTATTCTTACTCATTTTCCAAAGGTCTATTCCCAGGATGTGACCTTTGGAATCTTTGGCTAGATTCCCACTAGAATGATTCAAGAGCTGGAATTATGTTTCCCACTTCCTGAAGACATCCCATTAAAGAGGATATGGGATCCAATCCAAAACCCATGGTGGAACCAGCTTCATCAATAGAAAAGACAAAAGGATTCAACTCCAGAAAAAAAGTAGGATGCAAGTGCCAGCGAAGTCAAAGTATAGCAGAAAGACAGACGACAGCTATGGTAGGTATCAAAGATGGTGAGAGCAGACTCATATTATCTGACAGCCTTTAGTGGATATATATTTGTGTGTAGAAGACAGGGAGTGAGACAGGGGGGAGAGTGAATGTTTAATCTGTCCCTCCATCCCTCCCTCCCTCCATTAATGTGTTTGTGTGCTCCCCACCCCCAATCTATCTGCATTCATTGCCAGTCAGATTAAATGGTCAGAGTTGGCGATTAATGTTGCGCTGCCCGGGCCGGAGGGGAGCGAGTGAGCGAGCGCCGTGTGGCTCTTGCCTCCCGGGCAGCCTGAGAGGATTAGCTACTGCTATTGCTAAAGTAGATGCCAAGCTGCCGTCAACGTAGAGAAAAGGAAAGATGAGACCGATTCCTCTGTCCTGGTTGAGTAATTGCCTCACAGAGGGTGAATTCTGCAGGTTCATACCAGTTGATACATTTAAATTGTCAAGATCAGTGTGACAACATGGTCAAGATAAATAATGCCATTACTTTTTACGTAAAATTTTTGATCTCTTTGCAAATTGCAATCGTTTATAAAATGTTCTAAAAAATGGACATGCCATATTTGACCTTCAGTTTTGGTGTACTTCAACAAACAGCACAACTGTTCCATTATAGTAAATGGCATGTCTACGTGAAAGCACAAGAATAAAATTGTGTTAAAGAGTCAACAAACGAATAAGACACTGTAGTTACATTGTCCTACATGTCATACATGTCATGTCCTTTTTAAACTACTTAACTAATTCCAGACATGATCCATACACCTGTCATAGTTAATGGTGCATATGTCAACAATGAAGTCAACAAAAAAGTAGAGCCATTACTGTTTGACTTTCCATTCTCAGATCAGAATCAACTTCAACTTTATTGCCGTTAAAGAGACAGTTTTAAAGGAGATAGCATTATGGTACATATATATACATACACTAAGATACACTCCTGAATTTCAGGAAAGGCATAAGAATAAATCTAGGTCTTTATATGAGGTTTGTTTAGATTAAATATTTATATTTTCTAGCTTGAAGAAGGTAGAAACAAAGAAAACTTAATTAAAATTAAATTAAAATCATTCCTATTGTTCCTATCGTTAAATAACAGGATATACCAGGAACTGGATTTTTAAATCCCTCAATCAACTTAAATTATAATAACATGCATTATTAAAATCTGTGAAATGCACCAAAAATATATTTAATCCTACTAGTATGGTTGCCTACAAAGTTTAGGGATAAAAAAGTTAACTGTGACATTTAAGTAACTTTTTATCCTTCAATGATCATTTAAATTCATGTTCACATAAAAAAATTACACCAAGTTTCACATGGCTGCACTTGAAAGTAGAACAAGTCACTCAACACGGATCAAGCTTGCTCTGCCTTCTTCTACATTATTTATACTTTAAGTGAGTTGCACATTTCGGCTTCCTCCCAGGGGGAGCGTGCCCAGCAATTAGAGTAGGAACTTTTCCCTTGGTTGAATAGATATTTAAAGACATCGGCGCAAATCATTGTCTTGTTCCATGTGTGGAAGAAGAAGACGAAATTTTATACAAACAGAATGCTGAATGTTTTATACCATGTTTGGCTCTAGATCTTCAGTACTACTTTAACCAAGTTCCAGATGAAAGTATACAATTACCTCTGCAATTATAGTCCTGTGCCACTTCTTTATGATGTTTCTTTATTTTAACTTTTGCGACCAATAAACAACAAAATAAATAATAGTTGAAGACAAGTTCACGATGATGTGCGGCTCAACCGTGGACTAAACATACACTTCAAGTGACCATAGCTTTGACTGCACCTTAACAACCATCTATTGCCCTTGTGTTTGACCTCATCTTGCCAAGTCAGCTGGTTTTCACAACTATGCTGTCTCATCTGTCCAGCCAGCAACATGTCTCAGAAATGCTGACATGGTAGATCAAGATCAAGAGGACATTTCTTCGTCATTTACAAGTATACACATTTTTTTTTCTTTTTTTCAAACACAACCCATAAAAAGAGAACGCAGAAGACAACAACGATGAGCTGCAAATAATTTAGTGCCTTGCCAAGCAATGGCAACCAGAGTCAATCCTCTAATAATCCGAAGAGTAAACCACTGAACAACAAATCGATAACAATCAAATTGTACCACTTTAACTTTTTCCTACCTCTTTTCTTCTTCTTTGAAGTATATTTACGCTTTTGTCCCTCCTCTTCTTCATTGATGGTGAACAGTGCAGGGATAGCGGAACGACTGCCTCCTTTCCTCAGCCTCTTCTTGCTCCCACCTCCTCCTCCTCCTTGTCCCTTCCTATCCGGCATTTGCCTGCCCGGGTCTTTACCCCTCAAGCCCCCGACTGACCGTCCACATCCCGGCCCATCCCACAGGGCAGAGGCTGAGAGTGCGAGGCAGGATGTCGGAAGACGGCTTCACCTCCGGCAGCCTCCTTGACAGAGATAGCTAAAAGCTAATGCTAACAGCTGTTCCCTCTGGTTTCCCATCACTGTTCTGCATCTCACACTGAGAGAGCGACCGATGACTGCGCTAAAAAGACAAAGTTGTTGAGTAAACAGGTCCTGGAGTTGAGAGAAGATGACAAACATGCAGAGCAGCTCCTGTTGAATTTGTCCTTCCTTTGACTGCAGATCCAGGCAAAGAGAGAGTGAGACACGGAGGCAGTCCCACTAAGGATGAGCTCTACCAGACTGGCTTAGAAGAGGATATTTAATCCACATGACTGGCTAGTGTAAGAGCTGAATGAACCACGATTTCCTTGACTCCTTGAACGATGCCACTCGCGCAGTCGCTTCACTGCTGCAGTGTTTGACCTCCTTCTCTAATGCAAAGTCATCAAAAATGTTCACACAAACGGTGCGCACAGGTTCTTTTAATATTCACCATCAATCGAGGGGAAAAAGAGCTTGTATCAGAGGAGGGGTTGAGTAAACAGCACATGGATAACATGCTTTGAAAAGGGAAAATAAAGATAAATAAAGTTGGTGTGATGTACACAAAATCCCTTAGTCACTGCAGTAAGTGTTGGAAGTGTTGACGCATATTCTTTACATGAAATTGCAAGATGACCTATATCTTATTATGGATTAGAGCGCTAAATAGTTGTTTATTAATTTCACTAATAGATCATTTAGCTGTTTCACTGTTCTGTGCCAAGTTTAAATGATGTCCTCATTCCGACATTCCCAGAGGTTGACTATTCTCTGCTATGAAACGCATTCCTTTTTCTAAAATATTGTGTATACCAAATTCTTGTTCATAAAAAATCTTCATGGTCGCCTATTTTCAAGGTGCAGGTTTATCAGCTTCTAACTAACTCCTACTTCATTAGATAGAAACTGAACAAGGCTCAATAACACAAATAAAACGTGTTTGAGATTTGGAATCCGTCAAAGCCCAACTGTTAGGGGAAAAGGAAAGTTATGGACTGAATAATGGATTAACGAAGCAAAAAAAACCGAATAAGTTATTACTGTATATATAAAAAACATTGATTAAAAAAATGTGGGCACAAGCACTGTAACGTATGTAACTGGAACAAAACAGTTCACATCAAGTAATACCTTATATCAAAGCAACTTTAGTTTTATAGTCACCTCTTAACCCCCTTTTTTACTTCACAAACTATATCCAGGACAAAATCCTTTACCTTTCTAAACAACAAAACAACACATAGCCATGAACAGGCAATCTGATATTGGCCCCTGCAGGAGTGTGCACAGCTGTAAATCTACACATACGTAGTAATATCCAGACAAAATGCAACACACGTATTACTAGTTTTCTGACAAAAAAAAAAACGACTAAACTAGTAACTAATATAGAGTCAAGTAAACTGGCTAATGTTTAATAAGGAGCAAATCTAGTGAAAATTAATAAATAAAAAACACTGCTTTAAAGATCATAAAATGTGATTATTTGTCAGTTGACCTACATTATAGAGATACTACACTAATCATTGAACTTTGTCCATTGCCTTATTAACAACATGTAAAAGTCAACACACAAAGTCGCAGGAGGCAATAAATAAAAAAAATAAGGATTATATTCATTGTTTTACCATTTTGCCTTTTGGTCTGACATGGCCAACTATATTTTTAAAATTGCAAAAGTGATGAAATCTAACACATGAAGTTTAGAAAATGGATGTTTGTCATCAGTTTAGAGCAGATTATAACCATTAAATAATACTGTGAGTTTTCAATACTACTCTTGTTTAAGGTGTTTTAACCACTGCCAGAAATAAACAAAAATCTGAATGCAAAATAAAACATACTTTAACATTACCATATCACAAAGCAGGGTTCAGTAGCAAACACCAGCGGTAATGTTAAAGAAAAGAGAGAAAAACAGAACCTTATTTGGCAATGTATCCAATATTCTGTAAAAACTAAAATATACGCTTCCACTGTGAGACAGAAACTTGCCCCGTCAGTTTGTTAACAACATCCTCACTTGTTATTACAAACCTGTTGTCCTTGCAAACAGTCGGCCTGTTAAATTTACACTGACGCGGTCTCAGCCCAAAAGGTATATTTAAGGTAGAAGACGAACAATTGAAATGTCTGCTGTCAGAAGACACCCTTCTCTACAATTTTAGACCTTCATGATTTAGTTTTCTGCACTGTATCCATCTATATAAAAAGACATGCAACATGATAAAACATATGTAAATTCTGAACCATTCGGATTATTTAAAGAAGTGCTGCTTATATAGATTTTTTTTTTAATCATATTACATATTTAATAGAAATGTTATCAGAGTTATGACCTTTATCATTTTGTGTTTGTAGAACCATCAAACAAAATTGCAAACAAATATAAAAAAAAACCCACAGTTAATCATTGTGAGTGCACACGTATGACTATAAATAGGAACGTCTTTGAATCACTGGTGGGCAATTACATTCCCTCAGGGGCCAAATTTCTACAGTGACTGTTTTGAGGGGCCATCAAACAAAAATAATGAAGGGAAAGCATAAATATAATGGTTAAAATAAATAATTGTGAAAAAAAACAGTTACAAAAGAAAGGTAAAAAAGATAAAGCAAAATATCCCCAAAATATTATTTTATAGTATTTGATACAATTTTTTTAATCTTATATAAAAGCCCTTTTCTTTTTTTACATAGTCTATTTTTAAATTTACTTAAATATTCTTGAGGGGGGAAATACTCACTTAAACAGTGTTGATTTAAGTGCGCCTTAAATAGATGTTGGAACTCTATTGTACTCATCAGTATGTGTCTGTTTGTACATAACTCTGTTATAAATCTAAATATTTACATTAGAAAATGATCTTAAGCCCCGGCCACTCAAAAACACTTTCTTTTTCTGGCGATTAAAACTTAAAATAACCACACCCACTCTGCTGCGATTGGTCAAGCATTGAGGTTGACTCGTTGTATAAACAAAGCGGGCAAGATTGCAGCTGGAGGAGGAGTGAAGCTATCATCACGTCATAATGGACTCCGCTCTCGTAAACTGTCGTTGACCGATATTGACGACGAGAAAACTTTATAAAGTTATAAATTCAAGACATCGTCATGATGAGAGACTTACTGCATCTTGGAGAGGAAGACTTGAACATTTTAAACATTTGAGTGAGTCTGGAGGGTTGGTTTTTCAGTTTAGTTGCCCTTTGAACGACAAAGCTCTAAACAAAAACCCTTTAAAAAAGATTCTAAATTATATTGTAATACAGAATATGTATAATTGTTTATACATGATCCGTCTAATGAGTCACCTCATGAGTGAGATATAAATAAAGTCTTAGGGCTCCATGTGTAGGTCTGTAATATATGGATAAATTAAGAGTACTAACACATGAAATAAAAATGAAATAAATGGAATTACCCCATTGTAAGTGTATGCAAGAACAAATAAAACAAGCATAGTTGCTGTACTCCATAGAAAATAGCACCCATGAGTTAACCTATTAATTAAAAAAAAACTGTACACAAAAGATCAATATAGTTTTATGCAAATGAAAATTGTTTGAAGAAACAAAAATGGTTATTTAAAATATTTTCCGCTCGAACAGGCTAACCAGAAACACCATGTAGCTTAGCACATAAAAGTGACGTCACCATACACGTTTATAGGTAGCCTTCGAAAATATACAACTTTACGTGAACAACTTTTCAATCCACTTAAAAAAACAAACTAACACGGTTACTGTTGTGAATTTAAATATGTTTTACTTGCAACTACCGAGTGTTACACGAAGCTAGCCGTGAGCTACAGTCACTTCCATGGATCCACCTGCTGTCACGTCAACACCTTACGTCGCCTTCATGTCAGCGACAGGTGTCTGAGGGAACCGAGAGCGAAACCATCCGCAAAACCACCACCAAAAAAAAGGGGGTTCAGTGTCTGAACCTCTAAGATTTAACAAGCACTTTATTTATTAAACAATAAAAAGCAACCGGTTGGTCGAGTCGCTTAATCTGACTCTCGTGACCCGGTGTTCCCGGAGCGACTTCTGCCCCTGGTTCACCTAAACTAGTCTTAAACACGACTTTAAACTTGTTTAAACTTGTTTAAACTAGTCACCAGAGTAGGGAGGACTGGTTTATATCTAGCTGCTGGTAGGAACTCACCTTGGGAGTCCGGAGGAGATGCGTCGCTGCCGTCCAGGTCCGCCATTTCTCCTGACGTCAGCTGAGAGGATCAGGAACCACCGGGAGAACCGTCGCTGGTCAAGCCGCCCTCAGGCAGGTGTGACCCCCGCGGGAAGAGCTGCTCAGGCCGGCCTGGAGGCGAGAGAACAACCTCACAACTTCACTGTGTTTCTGACTGAAGTTTGCAGGAGGCGTTTCTCTGCAGAACGAAAACATATGACGATATTCTCAGGAATAATGTTGAGTGATCATCAACTTTTTTACAATAGTCTGTATTTGTCACAATGTGCATTTGTGATTGTATTTATTCTCATATTATTCGATTATCTTGAATCTATGATCTTTAATTCTATTAAAATCGTCGCAACAAATATTTAAACAACCCCTAAACTTTCTTTAATGATCATTTAATTTATGTTTATTTTATTATTACTTTTGTTTTTACCTGATTCAACTATTTATTCAACACAGTTTCACAATGAGTAACTTGCTTTCTGACATCTAGTGGCAGTTCATAGCATTTTTTCCCCCCTATTTTCCCTATTTCTTACTATTTAAAAACATAAATTGATTAGCAAATAGTTCGTGGGTTCCCCCTTTCTTGTTGATGTCTATGTCTGTCTAGTTGTGACACAGAACTAACTCATAGTAACTAATTCTAAAAATAAATAAATAAATGAAACAGTGGGTTTTTCATATTATTGTGGGATGTACTTTTAAAAATGTATTTACACTTATAACAACTGTCGATTGAAGTGTTGTGTATTACATAATTCATCTTTCAATGTAATCATAGTGAATATAAAATCCTACATGTTTAAGTAATGTTTATCAATCACTTGGGCACTTTTACCGATTTTGAAAAGTTTAACATTTACAACATTATTACTTTTTGCTCCATTGATACTATGCTTCTATTTTTATTACTGTATTTATTTTAATAAAAGTACAATAGGTCAGATTCACACCCATCTTGTTTATTTAGTTAGCTCCCCATTATTCTTATTGGTTCAGGCTAATACAAACTAAACTGTCTCTTTAAGAGGCTTCAGAGAAAGCAAATGAGAGATCAATCAAAACCTTGAAGGATCCAAGGTCTCAAGCAGGCAAAGTCCATTAAAAAATAAATAATTTGAAGGGAAAAGTTCTCTAATTAGGGGAAATATTTTAAGTGGGTTATATATGTAATTTAAATTGTGAATGTCAACACAAAGGCTTTAATGTGAATTAGATATTTTCCAACAATCTTGACACCAAACACACAGGAAATGAAGACAGGATGACTTCTAGTTCAACAAAACAAAAATAAACACAAAACAATACAGATCTGAAGAGAAAACGTTAATATTACAAAAAGAAAACGTTTGGTTGAGCGAATTAGTATTTGTTTTAAAATATAGCGAATATATAATAACTTGATGAAAAAGGGAGCTTTGTATTGCATTTTGATGATGGCGTTGATGTGATGAAGTAATTTAAGTTCATTTGGGTTTTACATCCGGAACTCAAAATGCTTTAAAAATATGTATTTAAAACTTTTTCTCTATGGACGTTACAAAACTACAGCTCTAAGTGTATGACGTATCTTGCAATTATGCACTACGGCCAGCAGATGGAGCCCTCCGATCACGTAGACTCAGTTGGTATAAACATGATTAAAAGAAAGTGGTCACATGGATTTTTGTGAAGCGTTTCAAATTGACTGCAACATATTAACATAACTTAACATAAACCAGAATATTGAGATTTTCTTTAAAACATTGAGTTTCCCGAAAAAAAAGTGTTTGATATGCTAAGTCTCCCTGTTAACGCAGAGCAACTTTAAATAAATCAATCCACTTTAAATAAATCCATTAATTGAGTGAAGGAACGGAGGGAAGGAAAAAAACTTCCTTCAATGAAGCCTTTAATATTTAAACAAGGATTAACTAGTCTTTGCTAATGTATGCTAATCTCCACTGGTATCATCACTATTTTTTAGACAGCATTAACCCCTTTTGAACTTCTAGTAAAATTGACACGGATTTGTGGGCGGTTACCATGGCAACCAGCTGTTTGGCAATTCTGGCATAGTAGGAGGTGGAGAGGGAAACTGGCCTGCAGGTAAACGCAGACAAAAACAAGCCACAATTCTCATGAGAAATTGATATTTTTAATTATATTTTGAAGTCTTTATTATAGTTGACGGTGACCAATGTTGGGAAGGGTTGTTGGGGTTGAGTGTAGTTTAAACAAAAATATATTTACCCTCCATGTAAAGAGCCTCTTAAAATGTCTTTAATTGCTTCTCAGGGGATTTTTGATCCCACAGTGCACGAACGTAGCCTTGATACCTCATCAATAAATGAACTCTCACCGTCTAGAGGCGAGGCTGGAAGTGGACGTCTATACCTTCCAGAATTCGCTCCAGATTTGACGGAAGATAGAGTTTCCATGCTAGAATGCTTTGTTGTTGCTTTCTGTGCAATCAGCTAAGAGGCCGGACGGACTCGGGGGTTTAAGTAGATCCAGACGCTGATTGATTTTTGAGGACAAGCAACCTCCTTGGTTCATATGGATTAATTTGAGCGTGTTCGCCCAGAAACTGAGCCTGCGAGAGACCGGGATAGAGGTCACACGCAGTTCCTGGTTCCGCAGGCTAGTGTTTCAAACCAAGCTATAACCAGCTAGCTAAGTACCAGAAGGAAATAAATATGAATGACTAATTACTACATGTAAAATTACTTCAAGGTTATGACTGGTGCTTGAAATATACGTCAATAAAACTGTAAATATTATTATATTAAGATGACATTCAATATAATATTCATGATGACCTGGTTAGAGTATTGTATTGAAAGAATACACAAATATATAAATACCACCCTCATTGATCCAACTGTTCGAAAAATACACATTAGTAATAAGAAAACTATATCAATATACATGGTGTTAATATTGCTCTTTTGTTAAATCTATTAAATCATGATTGGATGATTTAGATAAAAGATAAAAAACTTCAATTTAGTCTTCGCCTATGTTTTAGAGTCATGGATGAAATGTGGATGTAGAAAGATGTTCTTTCATTCAGTATTTTCATGAAATATTTATCTCTATTGTCCTAGTTTCTTCCAATAAAGCACATATCTGTTGAAACTCACATTGAAGAACAACATGAGTAAAATAATAATACTTAAATTGGACTAACTGATAAAAAAATCATAAAAAAAAAAGAAAAAAAGAAACACTTGTATTTTCAATCAAATAACTTCATTATAGTGGCTTTATAATCTGGTTTATCAAGGTTTAATAATTTATAATATTTGATAATATTGACCATTTTATTTGTTATTGACAATGAATCACACTCAATTTAAATTCAGATAAATGCAGAGTCGGCGATTATATTAAAATGCTGAACACTATATCAATTGTTTCCCATTTATTTCTGTGACTTTTCCTTTAAGAGACATCCCCATGTCTATGTCTGCGTCCCCACTTCACCCAACACCGACTCTTTATCCTCATTGTACCTTTTCAGACGGCAACCGGGGTGACTTCTCCATAGCAACAACCATTTCCTGTCCCGGATTAACCACGGCCAACCTAATCTCTAACTTGTCTGTACATTTTAAAGCTATTGAGGACTTTGTTGTTTATTACTTAATAAAGTTTTGTTGTAATGGAATTATAATTGTTCATTTATTACCCTCGTTAAATCACGGGCAAAGAGCAACAGTAGCTCCTTCTAACTGGACGTGGATCACAGCATTTGCTGAAGTCTGATGTAAAATAAAGAGAAACATTCCTCATTGACTCACAAAAAAAGACACTTATTCCTCCTTTATTAGCAATCAGTTTTTATGTTCAAATGGATGACTGGTTTGGATTGTTAAAAGAAAAGGTAGGGTTTTCAATCAAATAAAACTGCAGTATTATGTTAAGATTAAATGGATAGAATAAAGTAACAAAAAAAAACATTTTATTGTTTGCATTCAGGACATGCCTCCAGACCGGAGTGTTGTGGGGACCTTAGGGTGCCTAAAAGAAACCTAAACCAAACTGACAAACCATTTTCTTTTTCCATTTTATGGAAGTGAAGCACACCCTTCATCTCTAGATTATTGTTTATTAATACAATTGCTTAAAAATGTATGAATGGATGCTCAAGTGTGAACAATTTAATAAGAAACCGATTATTACCATCTGGATCCAGACATCTTCTGAAGGACGTGGTACTAACGGCCAAGAAAACAAATGCGTTTGTGGTATCCATTGTGCCACCGGGTCACCTTGACCCAGAGATATCGCAAGGGTCAAACAAAAACACAATCAGTGGCCATTAAAAAAAATCATCATGAGCATGAATTATAGGACAATAACATTTGATGAAAATCACATTGGGGTTGATGAGCTGCTTGGGGGAGGTCTGAGCTCCCGATTATTTTTCTAGTTATCACCTTCTCTTAACCATTAGGCAGACAAATAACAAAAATAATTGAATGACATTTAACTTTATGATTATTATGTATTGTCAAAAGAATGTCAATTTTCCTTATGTATATATAAAACACTGTTTGTTTTTGAGGTGTGACAGATTATTCTGATACTTTTCGAGGCGACATACGCATTTCCCTGTGTTTTTCTGGCCAGACACAGATGGCATTGAGGAGAAAAGATCTGAACTTGGACCCCTGTAGCTTGACTGATCCCAGCAGAACTCCACCCACCCTCGATACACCCTTACAAACATGCCATCTAAACTGCTGCCTCATGTGTGTGTGTGTGTGTGTTAACAGCAGACCAATCCCTGCCTCCCTCTGTGAGCTTGTGAGCCAATCAGGACTAGATACAGAAACAACATGTTTATTCACACAACACAGGGCATATGGCTGTGTGACCCAATCATATCTGCTTTAGATTCTAAATCCCTGCAATTAATCCTCACACAGTCACATGGTTTTGTTTACATTGTTAGGCACTATATTGAGGTTAGCAACAAGCCTGTTTTGAAAGAGGTCGTTCTTTTGTTCAGTCTGCAATCTGTGATTTGTTTTTTATAAATGACACTTCTCTGTGAAAATAAATGAGATTAACTCTGTTTTCCACAAGCAGTTGTTGCTATCTAAAACCCCTGACTAGAATGTGGTTAATAAACTCCAGAAGCCAATTTACTGTAAGTGCTTCTTGTGTTGTGTAAAAGATAATTCAGTACAAATATCGGGATTGACTTTTGTTAACAAAGCTAATTCTATGATTGCTTAAATGTGATGTTTTCATGTCTTAATGACTTAGGCCTGTCAAACTGAGCCTGGGAAACCTGAGTATTGTATTTCACAAAGACATATCTCTAGTACAACACTGCACAACAACTGTTTCCTTCAACTGAGGAAAATCTCTAAATTTAGGAAAATTATGTCACAACACGATCTGTAGTTTATAATCCATGCGTTTATGTCTTCTCGTCTGGACTATTGTAACACTTTATTTTCATGTTTCAACAAGAAGGATCTCTCTCGCCTGCAGTTAATACAAAACTCAGGGAGAATTCTGACCCGCTCTAGTAGAAGAACTCACATTTCCCCAATCATTAAAACTCTTCACTGTCTTCCAGTTTCTTTCAGAATCAATTTTAAAATTCTGGTTCTTACTTTCAGATCTATTCATGGTCAGACTCCTTCTTACATCAGTGATCTGATCCAGCCTTACACCCCAGCTCGGGCTCTAAGGTCTGTGGATCAGAATCTATTAATGGTTCCTGAACACGCTTTAGGACCAGAGGAGAGAAATCCTTCCAGGCTGTTGCTTCTAAGATTTGGAACGATCTTCATCTCCCTCTGTGTTTGATGATCTACTGACTCCTTCAAGAAACATCTTAAGACATTCTTATTTGTGCAGGCTTTTCCTTAGTCTTCTACGACTCCTGTATTTGTCTTATATGTCTTGGCCTTTTTAAAAGTATATATTTTAACTGTGTATTACTTTTGATTGTCAAGTGCTTTTCGACCCTGGTCTAGAAAGACGCTTTACGAATAACTATTACTTACTTACTTAATGCATGTGTTTTAATAGTCAAGTTATTTGGGCTGCATGTAAGACTTTAAACATGGTTATCTTATATTATAATTCAGAGGTGTCTTTTGATTTAAAATGTCTTCAAGGAGGTTTTGATTGTTGGTGTTAATCTAGGCGTCTTTCTTCAGCACTTTCTACTTCTCCTCTAGTGTGTTGTGCAGGCGAGTTCCACAACAACGCTGCCACCTATAGATCTATACGAATATTACAGTTTCACAGTTGATCTGTCTGCATGAAACTAGCAAATGATTAAGAGGTCACTTATATTGACAGTGGAAGCTTTAAGTAGAAAATGGAACCTAAGAGGGATTAATCATTCATGTGTAGGTGACTATGTTTATGTGGAGAATTAACATTAAGGTTAAGAAGGGATGAGGTGTGAGACGTGGGTTTCATAAATATATGCAGATGATTTCCTCAAACGGCTTCTGCTCTTAATGAAATTGTCTTGCTAAAGCAGTAGAGTGTAAGTTATGTTTCTCACCAGATCATTTATTTTCAAAATACATCCTGCGGCATTGTTTAAGTGTGTCGTCGTTGCTTTTTATATTACATTTAATATAACAGTAGTTCCCCATCCATCAAAAACTGTCTGATTTGTGGATAGTCTTTGTGAACTTGGATTGTGTGTCATTACATTCATGTGTGTCAAAATCTTTTTAAGAAACAATTTTTATATCTGTATAATTTATTCATTGAAGACAAATGTATATCAATAATAAAGATGTTGGACCTGAAATTCAAAGGGAATAGTATTACAAACTTAAGAAAAGTTAAGTTTTTGCAGCTGAAAGGTTTGATAACATCTTATCATCTTTCATGATTTTTCGAGAACTACTTTATCCTCCCCTGTCTGCCTGAGGTCGCCACAATTGCTTTCACAAAAAGGCATCGTTCAAAAACTAAATTATAGCATTTTCCAATAGCAAAAACAAAGTCACTGTGACTTGGACAAATGTTCACATAACAACGTGTCAAAACCTGTCAGGTTCATTGATCGTCATCAAACGGAAAGCAAATTTGTGAAACTTGAACTTGAAGGCTCTCTCATCCATCTAAAAGGGCGAACATTAATGTATATCAATGCTGTTTCTGTTCCGTCTTAGCTTATTCAGTTCGACATTACCATTTAGAACATTGAAGCTTAATTGTGATATCATATTTTTTGGATCTTATTATAGAGACATCTTTAGACCTGCAAATATGACACTTAACTTTTCCCTGGGCCTCTTCAGGTGCAGAAAACAAGTAGGTCCGAGTGTAAAAGTAAGATTGACCTTTCGGTTGACTGGTTCTAACTAGCATATTTAACAGCCTTGTATTACGAAAATTAGTACATATAATCACATTTTATTGGCTATAAATTCTAGTTATAATTAGACCTGGGTAAAGTTCAGTATTTTTGGACCTCTATTGTCCTCATCAGTATCTGTTTGTTTGTACAAAACTATCTTTTCATTGAAATATTTACATTAGAAACTGTGCTTAAGCCCCGCCGAATGAAAGCACTTTTCTGGAGATTAAATCTTGTTTACCGTAACCACGCCCACTCTGCTGTGTCGAGCACAAAGGTTTTTCCCTGCGCATCATGAATCTGCGACGTCTCCACCAACAGGGGACTCGTTGTATAAACAAAGCGGGGCGTGATTCCAGCTCGCTGGAGGAGTGAAGCCATTATTACATCATAATGGAATTTGAGACGTGGGGAGAGATTTATAAAGTAATAACTTAAACAAAATATCATCACAATGAGAGACTTAATGAATCTTGGAGAGAAAGACTTGAACATTTGAAATATATGAGTCAGGAGAGTTGGGTTTTGACATTTGATGCTTGATGGCCCCTCACACAGTATGATGTCCCATAAGGAAAGTTAATATTCCAGCCTTGCACATACAATCCTTGCTGCTCTCTATGAAGCAATCTTAAAAAAAAAAAAAAAAGGATTTTCTTTTTACTGGCAACCGTTACAAGGCAAGGCTAGACGAGTAAAAATAAAAAGATCAATGTTGGCAAAGGCTTGTGTTTGAACTCGGGGGGCCCGCCTCCCCCTCTATGAGGCGCAGGCAGGAGTTGTAATATATTAATGTCTGTTTCTGGAACCGTGAATGGACCTAGTCTAGTGTAATTAAAGAGATTTTCAAAGAGATGGACTTCTCTTCACGCACACACTTGGAGAAAAAGTGGAGCACGTGCATGCTACCTGATATAGTATTTATGAAGTCAAGTAAGGAGGTTACTCTCTGGGATTTACTACAAGAATGAAATATTTAGTCAACCAGAGAAACAAATCCAGCTTTTACATGAACCGTGGTCCAGAATCTTGTTATGGGAGACAACAAAAAGGAGGACGTGGAGCTTCTAAAGACGGTGGACGACGATAAAATGACCTCCTTGTGTTGAAGCCACTGTATGCATGTGAACGGATGAGCAGCCTTCACGGGCGCGACATGTCGTCCCGGCGTTCGTCTGATGCTGCATTCCAGTTCCACTCTGATGGAGACGAGTCGAAGATCTATCTTCCAGTTCAAGGGTGCTGCTGGTGTCACAGCTTTTTCCTCATCTCTGCCGTGTGATCCGTCCCTGTCCTCCTCTCGATCTGCTCGCTATCGCTCCGAAATATTAGCATGATGGATCACTGCAGGCTCGAGGGAGAGGGCTGGGATGAGGAGGAATATATAGGAGGGAAATCAAAGATGGGGGGATGGTAAGACATCACGTCGGGTAGGAGCTATTATTTCGCCCGTATCATTCCAGAAGTACTCAGTCTCTTTTTTCCAACGTTTACCCTTCACATTCAACAGTTGACTTGAGGACATCATTTTGGATTTTCCACAACATGAGTCAGAAAATGAGCGACAGGCCCTGGACGAGGTGTCAGACTCGCTGGTGTGCAGCCAGCTGACTGACACGCTGGTGGCGGTGTTGGTGGTGGTGGTCGGGGGGGACGCTCCCGTCCTTAACCATTCTCCTCACATTCACCTTGCAGTCCCAATTATTCAAGGCAGCGTGCACGAGCACTCACATCCAGCAGGCCAGCAGGCCCCAGCTGTGAAAAGTGGGTCACGGTATTTAAAGGCGCACGCGGCTTGTTTTCACGACGGCGCTGTTGCCTGGCCCCCACGTTCACTCTTCCACATGCTCCCATCATCCATTGGATTCTCCTGCAGTGAAACCCGGCCGTCTGGTTGTGTGTAAGTAAGTAAGTAATATTTATTTATATAGCGCTTTTCAAGACCAGGGTCACAAAGCGCTTAAACAATCAAAACAATACTCAAAAAAGTACATACTTTAAAGATCAAGATAATACTGAGAACAACACAGGAGTTTGAGAAATTCAAGGAAAAGCCTGAACAAATAGAAACGTCTTAAGATGTTTCTTAAAGGAGTCAGTAGACTCCATCAAGCGCAAAGAGAGAGGAAGATCGTTCCAAAGCTTAGGAGCAACAGCCTGAAAAGATTTCTCTCCTCTGGTCCTGAGCTGTGTTCAGGAACCATAAGTAGATTTTGATCCACAGACCTCAGAGCCCGAGCTGGGGTGTAAGGCTGGATAAGATCAGTGATGTAAGGAGGAGCCTGACCATGAATAGCTCTGAAAGTAAGAACCAGAATTTTAAAGTTGATCCTGAAAGAAACTGGAAGCCAGTGAAGAGTTCTAAGGACCGGAAAAATGTGAGTTCTTCTACTTGAGCGGGTCAGAATTCTCGCTGCAGAGTTCTCAATCAACTGCAGGCGAGACAGCTCCTTCTTGTTAAGACATGAAAACAAACTGTTACAATAGTCCAGACGAGAAGAAACAAACGCATGGATTACAAGCTCCAGATCATGTTCCGACAACATTTTCCTAAGTTTAGAGATTTTTCTCAGTTGAAGGAAACAGTTTCTGGTCAGTTTTCTGCAGTGTCGAACAAGAGACATGTCTTTATCAAATACAACACCCAGGTTTCTCAGGCTCAGTTTGACAGACTGACCTAAGTCACCCAAGTACTGACTCAACCCTGGAATCTTATCATCAGGAGCAATCACCAGTGTTTCAGTTTTGTCCACATTTAGCTGCAAAGTGTTTTCACTCAGCCATTGTTTGATTTCTAGCAAACAATTGACTAAGCTGTTCAGCCTCTGGGGCTCAGTTGGATCAAAAGAGCAGTAGAGCTGGATGTCATCAGCAAAAATGTGATGAGAAACATCTGGAAATCTCTGAATGATTTTACCGAGGGGAATCAAGCATCAGTGTCCCTGCATCAGAGCTATTATGACTATCCGACTGATCACAAACACTTAGTCTTTCATAAAATGACCCATTCATACATGTGATTTCCTGATATGCATGGTTGACTAGTGATCTTTAAAATATATACATGATAAATGTCACCTTTTTGTCATAGTTTACCAGAAACATGTATCATTTTCATGTTTAAGTCCCACTTGGACCTTAATTTTCCATTATTTAAAATGATAGTTAACCCAAGATTTTAATTTCATTTGTCTTTATATTCATCTTTATCCAAAAACTCACACTTCAAAACAGAAAAAAATACCTCTGTGGCGCTCGTCTGTAAAGCCCATCTTTTGAAGATGAAGATGAATTTGAACCACTTTTACCAAATTAATATTATCACATAATTTTACAATACTCACATATTATGAACAATATATATATATATCATGAAGCTCTTCCGTATAATACTTCTGTAATACAAACTGGATTAAAAAAAACATTTAATTATTTATGTAAGAAAGGTGATTGATTCTTATGGATTTACAAACAACCATATTTTTGGTTGGTTAAGTATGCTGCATTTATCTTGTTAAATAAAGGTTTTTCTTCTGATGGAAAATTTTAACCTGAATGTTACACATGCTATCTTTTAAAAGGGTGAAATCTAACTTCCTGTAACACTTTGTATCTTTTGATATTTCAAGAATAAAGAGAAGAAAATTTGTATTTGTCTTTTATAGATAATGGGTAAAGTTAACCAGAGAGTATTTAAAAAATCAAAATGGGACGTCTAAATAGCAGCCAGAAATAGAAGCTTACACAATAACCCTCGTGTGATGTATTTAGGTATTGTGTGTATTAAATAGAATGTGTTTGAACCCGTCTGGTTTCTGGTGCCAGTTAGCTCACTATGAAGGAAATAGTTAAATAACAATCTGTAGATTTACTACACCTCATACAAGATGATAGTACATAGAAGAAGCAGAAATTAAGAGCAAATTAGCTCAACTCATTTTATAGAAACCACACATAACGTCACTTGCTGGTAAAGTGATTTCTCATTTGTGCATTTGGCTTCATTATCAAAGCCACATATATCCCACATCCCTTGAGTCTGTCAGTGAAGAGGCTGAGGATGCTTGTCATGAATAAGAGTTTCTATTACATCCTGACATCATCAGTGATACAGTGTCTTCATTTTGAATCTTCGGCTCTAATTTACTTATTCAATTAGACCTTGTTTCCCTTTCAATCTAAAAGTTTGATCTAATGGTCATTAAAAAATGAAGACACTGTTTCATGATCATCATCAGCTGTTTCATGAAGCCTCATCCACACATCACTAGCTAGACTTGTGTAAATCAGTGTTTGTCTTCAGGAAGAAGACCACAGTCACTATTTTCATTGTCTACTGAACAGTTAAGTTTAGTTTTAATGGTTAAACTATGAAAAAACACAACTTTATTAAAATATCTTGAACAGAAAAAAACGTTTTAAGCATATTAAATGGGTTAGAATAATTGATAATTTGCTTATAAATTACTTACTTACTTATTCATCTAAGAAGTGGTAAATATATATATATATATATTACTTTATATACCTTGAACAAGAATATTTTTTTCAGAGTAATTGCCTTTATATCAAAGTAAAGAAATATAGGTTTTAAGAGGAAAATAAATATTGTTAACTTGCAGCAGTGCATCTGTTATTTTGATTCCTACAAGTTATACGAAGGGGAACATTCATTTGCATTTGACCATGTCAGACATCGTTTATTTAATTTTAATTCAACATTTATTCATCAAATCCAATCATCGTTTCCTGGCCTTTTGCCATTTCACGTTCAAGGTACCAGAAGAAGCTTAACAGCCTGATTGAACCGGTTAAATGTTGGCATGATTTTCGCCGACTGGCCATCAAGGCAGGCCATGGAAATTTGCTCCTTTTCTAGTTCCCTACCCTGCCTTTAAATCTTAGCAAAAAGCACTACAAATAAATTGTTTTTTTAATCATTCTTTCTAGTTTGTAGGCTCATTTTTAGATAATAACTTAAACTGGACAAACACCTTGAATCAGAAGGCAAAGCGAATTGTTATGTTTAGGAAAATGGACTAGTTTTTCATAATAAAACACCTCCCAATCCCTATAATGTAATGATTGAATACTATGTGTATTTTATTTTTTATTTCTGTATCAACACAGACTTTAACTGGACCATGTCCCTGTAGTCTGGGAACACTGCTCTAGATGAGTACGTTTGAATTTAACATGGAAAAATCTAATGTTGGTTTTGGGTCTGATTTATTTCCACATTAGTCAGATCTTGTTGGAGATGGATATCATTTTAATTTAATTTAATTTAAAACATATCTAGAGGCATAGATTCGCTGGAATCCACTCCCTATTCCTACAGTGGCCACTTGAGGATCGTGGTAGTCTACCTAGCAACAGTGTACAGTAGGAAACTAGTCCATATGGGGGCTAGACGTGCCGCAGAGCAAGCCTACTCATGCGTACTTTGAGCAATAATGTCATACTCTGATGAGTCCCTTACTGAGTCAGACAGGACTGGCCTACTAAACTACTGCCTCACAGTGTGGCGCTAAAGGGGGAACACATTGCTAGCATGCCAGAAATGCAACCCCAAAAAAAAAAACAATGCACAAATTTTCAAACAGTACAGAGTCATTCTGCCTCTTTATTATCAGCAAAAACAAATCACACATCACATCACATTTTTAAAACAAGAACGCTTATCGTGGATGTACAGAAAAATAAAAACTGCAGCAGAAAAAAAGAATTCTCAGTCTTAATAAAGGTATAAAAAAGGATTATTTGTCTAAATTTATTTTGGAAATTAAAAAGGTTTGGGCAAACTAAAATGTTTCCCTTCTCATGCTACTTATGTAAAAACACATGCAAACGTAAAGCTTTCTAGTATGGACACGGTTTGAAACTCCATAAATTATAAAAAAAAAATTCCGCCCTTTAAGTGTTTCTATACTGAGGGAAACCCTATGTAGCGGGTCGACGTGAATCCTGGACGCATCTCTGTCGCCTATAGCGGCTTCTTTTCTCTTTCCCTTTCCAGGTCATCGATCCCGACTAGAATCCGATCCTTTTTCAACAACCCAGTTTGAATCGAGAAAAGGATCACAAAGAGGATGCCACTTTATAAGACAATCTGCATCCTGTCAACCAGAGACAAACACACCCTTCACCCCGACAGTGAGAGGAGCTTTTACACAACCAGGGAAGAAACAGCACCATTTTAAAAAGATTCCTGCATTTTCCTTTCGACGTGACCGTCACGTCAATTTAAAAAACATAAATTCTACAAAGTCATATATGGTCGCTATAAGTTAAAAAGCTTATTATTTTTTGCTTAATTATATTAATATCTATACTCTGTCCATGTTTTGTAAGCATGCAAGACGAGGGCTTTACGAAGGTTCCGCATGAAAAACCGAACGTTGCCCGGCTTTTTTTTTTTTTTGTCTTTGGCAGCTGAGGGTTTGTCTATCACGGGTCGTGTTCAGTGTCATTCCAGTTAGTTTGTGATCAACCGTCTGGAACTGAAACGGAACCCAACCCTGTTACACAGTCATGATTGTACCACAGCTTTCAGGTTTTAACAGGTCGGTACGTAACAGGAAATAACCGAAAAAGAAAAAAAATTCTTCTTGTGTAACGCGATAACAACGTCCTCTCAGATGTTTAACAGTGAAAATGTCGTATTACACAAATGCCTTGGATATCATACTCTACACACACTTTCCCTTCAAGGACTTTTAGTGTCGATGTTCCTAGTTGTCCTCGGGTTCTGACTCACCCCCCTTTTTGTGCCTCAGGTTGTCAGTAGTTAAGGTCCGGTGTGGAGAAATAGATGAGTTAATCCTCTATGTCCCTGAAGGCAACATCTTACGCCCGTAAAGGAGATGTGTTCGGTGAGAGGTGTGTGTGTGTGTGTGTGTGTGTGAGGAGTGTGTTTGTGCTTCAACCCTAAACGATCAGCCGATATGTCTTCAGCAGAAGTAGCAGGAAAAAAGCAAAAAAAAGGTATAATTGAAAAGTTTGTCAATCATACAGGCGTTTGTAGTCCGGGAACTACAATACCCATCATGCTTTGCGGTGGTGAAGTGGGAACACGTTCGAAAAATGAGCGGACGGCTGAGCCTATAAAACTAAAAGTACAAAGCCCCTTCAAATATGCAGGCAGAATATAAGGATCATGAAAGCGAGAACGAAACATGTCGAACCTCATTCACGTGAACAATAAAATGGCAACATGGAGTACATTTTTATTTAAAGAAGATACAGTAAAACACCTCAGTAGAAAAACCATAAGCACTGTTTTTTACGTAGTGCTACAGCTAATATTACACTCACTGCAGTAGAAACACTTTTGACCACCTCCCTTTATTTTGTCACTTTGTGTATGGCTGTCAGGATCGCCAACCTAGCTCTTACATGGCTCTGAAACAGTGAGTCAGGTCTGGAGGATTCCAGAGGACGACTTTACAGCAGCGGTTTTTTTTTACGCGTACATCGTTACGTACCTTAAAACAGTCAGTTGTTTTTTTTGTTGTGTTCGTGACACACCTTGTAATTCTATGTGCGGGTAAATGGATGACTTAGTGCTAGATGCTCAGGAGTTTGTGGTGAATGTTTGCGGGGTTGTGTTTTTTGAGTCATGTTTTCGGGGTGGGGGGGGTTTCATCGGCGGGCCTCCCAGCCATTATAGGCCCTTCTTGCTCGGTGCACTGAGTTTCCTCATCCCCCTTATCCTGGCCAGCAGATCACGAACAAAGTTCTGCGAAGACGAGAGGAAGGACATCAAGAAAGGATAGGTGAGGATGCATCAGTTTGTTTAGAGTTAACAAAATTATTTTATTCCCAGTCAAACTTTTTTTTTAACTCAACCATGGCAAGACAAATTTTTAACCCTTAAAATAGAAACAATATTAAACATGTAATTCAAATAATGTATATTAGTATTATAGTCATTGTAAATACAATATCAAACACTATTTGTAAAAAAAAAAAAAAAAAACGGGTTGTTTATGTTCTTACCAACATTTTTATATTGAATTTAAAATGCTAAAAATAAAACACTATTCAAATTAGAACATTTATGTTTTAAATATTGGAATTAGAATATGAAAATCCATGTGTAAAAAAAAAAAACTATTTATTTTGGCACTTTTGTATCAACATTTTATATTGAATTCAAAATTTTACAAAACATTAAAAACTGACCAACTTTATTGGACATAGAATATCAAACCACCGTGTATTTAAAAAAAAACAAATCATGTTGGCAATATTATTATAACATTTTTGTATTGAGTTTAAAAGGCTTGAAATAATCAAAAATAAAAAAAATCTAATTACAAAATGTTTTTTATTATTTAAATTAGTGTATTAAGTAAACAGATAATCATTCATGTTGGCTCTATTACATTTTGATATTGAATATAAAACAATACAAAATATCAAATATTACATTTAGATTTTCCATTTATTAATGTTTAGAAATATAATTTTCAAGTCTGTGCGGGGAAAAGAAATACATTCATTTTGAAAATATTTATTTTAATAAAGTTATTTTTCTTCTAAAATAAATTAAATCAACCTTTCAATATAAAAATAATTTAATTAAATCAATTAAAACAAATCCAACCTTTTAATATGGAATGAATGGATTCCACTATTAAAATAAATAAATAAAATGCTTAAAAAAGAACAACATTTAAAAAAAACCCACAAAGTTTAAGCATTTAAATTCAACCGATGGCTCTACTTCTACATCATCATCCAAAAATGTTAAATATTGAATAACACATATTTAAGATTTCAAATTAACGCTGTATGACTAAAATGTCAGCAAAACGGAAAAAAAAAGATTTTTCCAAGACATCTAAAAATACCAACACATCGACACAACTCGACTTGATAAGATAAACCTGAAAAAGCACCAAATTTGCGAACAAAAAAGGGTCAGTTCAGTTTATTTTTAAACCGTCTTTAAATGATGACTTAAACTGCAATTAACTTGAGGTCATGTGTTTTGTATGACCATCAAAACGACCTCTTTAGTTTTTAACCTTCCTAAAATAATTGGGAATCTGACCTGGGGTGACTCAAGCTTCTCCAAAGCCTTTTCGGTGAAAGGGATCTTCCAAATCCCCCTTTTTTATTGCCCTAACAAGCATCTTTTATCGGCCTTAAAGGCTTGACTTTTCATCCAGGGTGCCGTGACGGACTTGCAAGTATGTTGGACTATAATCCCAGTAAGATGACACTGCTCATGACCTGATTAACCAACATGGACTCTCTCCCACTGTACCTGTCCTCCATCTTGCTCTCCCACTGTCCTGTCCACCCCAATCCCATCATTTTATCTCTGTGAACCGATTCTGTCCGTCACCACCCCTGCATTTTATCTTCCATTTGCTGTATTTTTTTCTCCCTTGTTCCACCTTCCGCCGTCTTTGACAGCTGATGCCTTCGCCAGGGATTGTGTTGGAAATGGCATCTGCGCTCCTCCATTCTCGGGGGGATTAGGGGTGTGTTTGTTTTAGTGTGTGAGTGTGTGTGTGTGTGAGAATTAGCGAAGGGTGTAAAGGTTTTACACACATGAGCGGCTGTCAACCTGGCTGGACACCGTCGCTGGGGCGAGCGTTGACCTTGGAGTGGTTCTGACGGCGTGACCTAATGCCAAACACACGCCAGATGGGAGGTCCAACTGGGTGGGATGCTTCTACGAAGCCGTAATATGATTGTCTGCACCACCTATAATCACCGGGCCCGGCTTAACCCCCGCCTCACCCAAACACTTAACACGTTAGGAGACACATATTATGGTGTGTATTCACGGAAACTGCGAGTCCATCTGCTGATTCATCGGTGTTTGTGACACAAGTGGGTCAGTCTGGTTCGGATCGATGGTGTTTACCCACTTTACACAAATCATGTTTTTATTTGAACACACGAGAGACTCTTCACTCACCTCTGTGGGTTTGTAGCAGTCTATTAATGATTCCTGCAGCAGAGAGAAAAGTTGAGCGTTAACAAATGTGTCGTGTTCTTCAGAACCACCCAGCGATACACTCGACTGAAGGTTGTTCATCCAATATTTAAACTTTCTACGTGGTCCGCAGTCGAGGAAAAAAAAACATGGATAACAGTAAAAGCAGGAATGGGGGACGTAAAAGCATTCATGGTACTTAAACTGACAAAAACTATATACAGGAAGTGACTTGGAATTCCTACAGTTTGAACTATGACACGGCAATAACACGATATATATCCTGAAATAACCTCGGTTCTACACTAGCACCGCTATGAGGAGGTGATAAATAATGTGTGTATATGTAAAATATATCTTAGTTCTAATTGTTCTTTAGATATTATCAATAAAGAAAACCCACTAAATAACAAATAAACACCCATTTAATGGTGGGTAAAATACTGTTAATGCATGTTTTTATTATTTCTTTAATTTTAAATGCAGTTGAATTACTGTCAGCAAAAAATAAACAATATAATGTAACGACTTCAAACAGATTTAAAATCATTTTTTTATTGTCAATATGATTAAACCTCAAGATTTAAATTAAAATAAATGAATATAAGAAGAGTATTAATAGTTAAAAGGGAAAATGTAAGCATTCCAACTCAAAAAATGTGAATCCCAAGGATTTTCAAAATAAAAAATGCAAAATTAAGTCTTTCTCTCTCAGTTATTGAATGTTATTTGTGATTATTACCCTGCTAATTACTGTTGGTAACTAAAAGTATTTATATTTCTTTACTATGTTTAATGTTCATTGATTTTGTTCTCTCTGAGTTGCATTAAAACTATTTTTATTTTGGAATAAGTGTAGATTTAACTGCTCGTTTTACTCTCAGTAAACCCGTCAAAGTTTGCAAAGTATTTTCTTTAATGACAGTTGTATGAGCACAAGTAAAACTATGATTTGCTTTCAGATGGTGTTTGGATTCTCTGGATAAGATAAACCTTCGAGGAGTTTATGGTATTTATAAATGTCAAAACCTTTTAGCAGCGTAATGATCATCTATAAACAGTTTAAATCTCTTTTTGTCCACATTTTGACGTGGTTGAGGTTTTTATTTTAATTTTAATACAAGTATTTCACTTTAGTATTGAGGTCCAGAATTTAATAGAAAGATTACTTATTTTTTTAATTATAGTTTTTTATATCTCTTGCTTATAATAATGTATAATTTTAATACAAATTTGCTTGATTTATTCAGGAGAGACACGACTGTCCCTCATGTTTAGCAATTTTTCAGCCATCAAAACAAGATTAAAATAAAGTGAATTTTTGAAGCAATCCTCTGTGTGTTATTATCTAAAGTGTTTTTAGACCGTTTCAAAGGGTGCACACGTCCCTAAAGTCATCATAAAACTCAATTAGATGTGAAGAAAGTAACAAGGCTCTCTGAGCTCTACATGTGTTCGCTGAAAGATAAACACTTTACCGAGTTAAAAATGGATTAAAGACGAGTGAGTTCAAATGAGTTGTGCATGAAATAAGATGCTGTTAATGTTTGGATTTCATCTGATGACTGAAAACAACAGATGATTGTTAACAAGAATATGTTAAGAGGTAAAAGTGACCAGAAAAGGTCACTAGTTAAATGTCTTTCCTCAGTTTAAAAAATATATATTATTTCAGAAGGAGACAAGAAAATGTTTTTGAACCATTTTTTTACTAATCAATTTAAAAGATTTGAAGGCTCATTTGTAGATAAAATATGTTTTTTATATTAAGTAAATGTTTTCAAACGAAAAGGACTTTTTATTTGCCCAAATGGAATCAAATTGCAGATCTAAGAAATGCTTGGTGTGAGGGCCAATTGCGGCCCTTGGGGTGTAGTGGCATGGCCCTTATTGGGTCACAGTGAAACTATACAGCTAAAGGTGAATATTTCGTTCATTTTCAAGATTGTTTTCTTACTTGACTAATACTGTTGTTAACATATTGTTTTTCCTTTTTAATATTAACTAAAAATTCTGTCTTTTAAACCTTTGTGGTATCTCAAGGTCAAGGTATCCCTTGTGTTGTCTCTGGGTCAAGGTGAATGACCTCCCTGGCTTCCAAGAATACATATGCAGTGGTGGAGGTCGTTCACCTTGACGCAGAGACAACACAAACACATTTGTTTTCGGGCCTTCAGGTCAACTTGACCCTGAGATAACAGGGTTAAGGATTTTAGGATTTTCTTTTTAGTTACTGAGTACACGATGGGCGTCATAGCTCAGATGCTAGAGTGGTTGACTCGTGTTCTGAGAGGTTGCGGGTTCAATCCCAGTTCCGGACAAGATTGTGGCGTTGTGTCCCTGAGCAAGACACTTTACCCTGATTGCTCCTGATGGTTGAGCTGACGCGTTGCGTCGCAGCCTACTCCTATCAGTGTGTGATTGTGTCTGTGAATGGGTGAATTTGTAACTTAGTGTAAAGCGCTTTGAGTGCTGAATAAGCATAGAAAGCGCTATATACTGTAAGTAAGAGCCATTTGCCATTTACACAAAAAGAAAAATATGTTTTGCCACAGTTCATTTAAATCCCACTTTAATATAAAATCCAATTTCCCTATGCCCGTAGGGTGCACCGGATTATAATGCAAAATATAATGAATTTCAATGGTATATTTTCATATGGTTTTTGAGAACATGATAGAGGCCTTATAGTCAGAAAAATCTGATATATAGTACATCATGTTTTTACATTTTCTGTCTGTATTATTGTTTATTTTTATTTGTGCTTTTTTAACTTTGATCTCTCACAATAATCACAATATATATTATAAAAGGATAGAAATTCAGTATTTTCAATGTGCTAAATATATTTTTTCATCCGTATACTGAATATATTGTTCTTACCTATTAGTGATAGCTTAAGTGCTAACTTTAGAACATTATGTTGGTTTTGGTTGTCATTCAGCATTTTTGGCAGTTTTAAAACACTGAAACACATACTAGACAAGGATCTGTTATCAATATTCATCACCTATTAATCATGTAAAAGTTTGTCTTTAGTGATTGCTGATCATGTCTACATGAATGATTTTGACCTTTTTAATATTTTGCCAAACATTCATTAAAACTCGGAAGTGATTATAGTGACGAAATTTGAATTTTTAATTCCTGCTTTATGATTCTTTCGTACACTTAAAGAGGTTAAAGATTTTCCAGTCAGCACAAGTTAAGGTGCAGAGAAACCTGAACCTCTCAATGCTAGTAATCTCTGTGATGATAATAACCCGGGCTTGAGCGGGATTGTTGTGGAAACATATTTCAGTGGTAATGGGACGAGATGGCAGCAGATAAAGAAGTGATGAGCACCATTACCCTTTCATTTCACCTTTGAAAGCAGCCTTTTTTATCAGATATGAGACTGACCTGCAGTTTGATGGCTCTCTCGTCATCACTGCTGACTTCCAACAGGTCGTCGATGTCGATCTCAACCTCTGGCATCTCCTCCTCCTGCAACACATCAGAAGAAATCCATTCAAAAATTGGACAAAAACTTTTACTAAAAGTAAAAATGTAATGTTTGCATTTATTTTTTCCACTTCACAATCATCTGGTTTTAAAGGTTATTTTATTTTATAAACTGGCAATGAGACACATTATAATTGTGACAATACTAAATATACATTTGACTTCATTAAAAAACATATTAATTGTAAAATGTAATTCAATTTTTTTTTTGCTTTTCCCAACAAAAATGTGTTCAAAATGTGGTTAATTAAGGTTTTTTTTCCAATTACAGGTCTTTAAGGAAAATAAGAATTCTTTGTTTTAACCTTTACTTTTTACCTTTATGTTACTAGGCGACCACTTCTCATTTACAATGGGTTTAATTGATGTTTTAAAAGAGGAAGATTTGGGGAAACAACAACTACTACTGTTAAGGTTAAATTTCACAATGATTTTAACAAGTGTTGGTTGTATTTGGCACTTAATTAACACCTTAAATTGTGAAATCAAGCTCATTTAAAGACCTTTATTTCACAAGTTCCTATCGTAAATGTAAATCTTGCTTAACGAAAGAGTGTTCTCACGAACAGATGCCTTTTATAGCGGAGACAGCTTAACCACATATACAAGAACGACCCTCCTTTAAAGATCGATTAAAGTGTCTTTTTTAAAAGTGGGGAAACGGTAATAAATGATGTTTTATGCTCACAGAGATTGTAAAGAACTCCCATCTACGTCAGCGACTTGTTAGCCGAGTCTATTAGATCACGAGTGGCTGGGAAGGAAATGTCATGGCGGCGACACCGAGTCGGGCTGCTCAGTCAACTTGGTGGTTAGAGGCTCTTCAGCCACTTCAAAAGGTTCCATTTTACTCCGCTTGGCTTTTACTTTATCACCGCGAGGCTTCCACACAGGGAGGATCAACCTTCCTGGGAGCAATTTTTCATGGATTCAACAGCCCTGTACTTAACTTAAAGGCAACTGTTACCTAATGATGAGAAGCTTGTGAAATATCTTTAACTTCTAATGAAGTTTTCTTTTTAATTTGCACATGGATTGACAAACCAAATTTAAAATAATAAAATAAATAACTATTATGTATTATTAGATGTGACAATATATTAAAGAAAAAAAATGTACTTACTTGAAATAACAATCGAGATACTACTTTGAACAAAAACCTTTATCTACTTTATACAAATAAAAAAAACAAGAAAAAGTACAGTTTTAATCAGAATATTCCAAATATTTATAATACCTTAAGCCATTTTTTTTAATTTATTATAAAAAATTGTCGAT
This sequence comes from Callionymus lyra, assembly GCF_982586985.1. NCBI lineage: Eukaryota > Metazoa > Chordata > Actinopteri > Syngnathiformes > Callionymidae > Callionymus > Callionymus lyra. The sequence goes on from NC_141834.1 coordinate 5,354,410, forward strand.
CTAATCTGGATTTTTATATGATTTTCTTCCCGGTTGTAAGAATAGAACCATTTGATTGAATTGATTTAACGACAAAAGAAACACTAGAAACTCGAGGGGGGAAACAACAACAAAATAACCAACAAAATAATCAAATGTACCTCTTATGTGGAGTATATTTTAAAATATTTGTACTTGTTTTAATTTGTAGATTTTAACAAGCCTTTTTTAAATCAGTTAAAAACAACCTTATTTTTGATATTAAACTTTGGTAAGAAACTTTGTTTTAATTAAAATAGATAGAAAATACAATAAAGCTTCCATCTTTGTTAATTTTCTAGTAAGATTCGTCAACTTACTTTTTTAATCTTTAGCTTTCCATCTCTATTCAAACATATATCAGTAAATAATAGAGAATATTTTGCTGGTCCTGTACGACTGATACATAATCCATGAAGTTTTCTTCACGTCGATACCAATGTTTCAAGCAAATAAACTCTATATTACTAGTTCACAATGTCTTTACTGCCCTTGAGTGAGACATTTTGAAGTAATCCAGACTTATTGTCCTTGTTATCAGAGAAGCGGGTAAATAGCAGAAGAGGGTGATGCAGGATTGAATGTGAAAAAGCCTCCAGTCACACATCAGATCTGTGCATCTTCGTGTTTTTGTGTTCGCCCGACTCTCTCTGAGGACGCTGGTGTTTTTTCTTTTGCCCGCAGCCCGGACTGGTATTCAAACATGGCAGCAGCAGAGAGTGAGAAAAGAGAGTTTAAGAGTTGAGCTCTCGGCAGTAAGACTGTTTGCTTCACTGTTATGAGTGTGGCTGTGTAATTACAATAACACATCTCTGCCTCGGCTGCTAGTTTTACTCCTTTATATTCACTGTAGCAGGACTTTTTTTTCCACACATCTCCAAATATTTTACGATATTTATACTTACTAAGAAAACTCAACAGACACATTTGCCATATTCTTATCTGTTAAATATTAATATACAACTATTATTCTGTCTATTTATTCATGTAATTTGATCAATTCTTCTCGGCTTTTATTAAGTCTGGTTAGAATCTTTAATATGTTTCTTCTTCTTCAGACTTTTTGTCTTTTATTGATGTCGTTGTAGTTGTATAACTGATGTTAAGATAACAGTCCATGCTTCCTCTAAAGAGTCATATAACACAGTAGTAAAAAAGGAAGATAAACAATAATATTCCTGCCTGAACAGTCAATCATTCTTATATAATGTGTATTTACTTGTTTGACCCAATAATACACAGAGAGTATCCTTGATAATAAAGTGAATAATTTGTTTTAAATAAACAATACACTTTTTCATTACTTTTGCCCCATTAGTATCATGCCCTTGTTCATGTCAATATTTTAAACTAACAGTGTTTAGTATAATTACTCAACTTTATATCGTGCAAAAGTTTAAATGCTTGTTGAACTTAAAATTAATTTAAATCTACGGTCAATTACTATTTCAACATTTTGGAAAAATTATTTGTTTCAGTTTCACTTAAATAAATCTTTGTTAAACATATTTATCAAAACACACTTATTGCAATATTTTACTAATAATAGGGCGCAATGTGTCATAATTTTTAAATATTTTAAGATTGTTCTGAGTAAATATAATAATAATACAAAAAATCTATAGAATTAAAAATGAAATTCCTCTTTTTTATTGTTTAGATTTTAAGTCTCTTAAAATGCATAAGAAATCTATAATTTTATCCTGATGTTAGACGTTTTTCAAGGTATTTTGATTGAAACATTTGTAATAAAACATGTTATTCAAAAATAATATTCCAATCCACATCATTGCTGATCTAATTTGCTGACTCATGCTTGAACAGGTGACACCAAGGTAATCCTCCACAGACCAGCGTTCCTGTTGGAACCACATCCACAGAACATTTCTCAACTCCCACTTGATATTGAGGCTGAAGGGAAAATGTGGTTTGGGAAATGTTTTAAAGCTTCTCCTCTATTAGTCATATCTATTGGTCCTGGCTGCACTTTCAAAATGGGTGACGCATGTTGGTGCTTCCTCTGCTTGAATTTTATTTAAATTGAAAGTTAAATCTTTGAATCTGCCTCTCAACTCGACACATGACAGAATGTCTATTAAATTCATTTAAACTATAAGATCTTTAACCATGTATGTGTGAGCAGGAATTGTAATTGTAGTAATTTTGCACATTAAAAAACATTTTATCAAATTTCCACGAACAGAATAAGTGTGTGTGTTTGTGTGCGAGTCAGTGCATGTTGAGTGATCGGCCGCAGCCTGCAGTCAAGCTCGACACGCAGGCCACACTTTTCCGAGTCGTCGCCGATCAGCGTGACAAGAGGGTGACAGGATTCTGACAGGTCCCGTCACCCTCACACACACAAGTCTCTCGCTCTGACTCACACCATTTCTTTACGTCCACAGCACTGCACGCTACCCCACATTTGTTTCTGAAGACTTCAGGCCTGCAGTAAGAATCCTTCCCCTCGAGCAGGTCGACAACGGCGTGGGAAAGATAATCCTGAACAGCGTTCCCTCGTGTGTGTGCCCTGAGAGCCGCTCGTTTATTAATTTGATATTGATCCTGTATCGTTTTTTGGCGCTCCAGCGTCAGCCCTTCATTTGCCAGGTAGTCGCTGCCAAATAGGTTGACCTTTCAGCAGGCAGCAGCTGATATTGAACCAGTGGTTTGAGGGAAAACTCATCTTTAAACTTAATTAATCAAAATATGGTTTTCCCTCAAACGTGAGGCATGTCGGCCAAAACTGGCCAGCGGAGTCATTTTATGTGGCCCATTTTATAGAATACAATACATCATACTTTCACTCCGCTCCTGCCCCTAAACTCAGAATGAAACAGCCTAATAGCACGAGGAATGAGTGAGTCCCTGAGTCTATTAGTGTTGGACGATGGACAGTAGTTTGTCCAGTGATCTCTTCTCTGCAACTGTCACCAGTGAGTCCAGCTTCATGTTGATACAGTGAGCACTTAATAGGCTTGAGGTGTTCAAGATAAGATAAGGAACAGAGATTATATGCATCAAAAATTAAACAGAGAATTTCAACGAGAGTCAAACTGGGGTGAAAGGCAAGGAGTTTGATGGAAAAACTAATTCCTGATTTAATTAAGGTAGAAAGGAAAAACATGTTAAAATTTGGCCCCTGCCTTTATTGACCGAATACTTAATCTTGGATGGTACCATTATATTGATTTAATTTTTACATTAACTTTTTTTTTTGTGACATTTTAAATACTTTCATCAGATACAAACTCTTTCATGTACCGGCACAGACTCGCACACTTTCTAAATAACATATAGCACATATACACACAGAGTAAAATAGTCTATGACACCAATATGTACAACAAAACGTACGAAAAAGCTTTGATATATTTACTAATTAAAATGTAAAAATATTGCAAGTAAACACATCCACACACATGCCTTTGATAGGATGTACACAAATCATAGTTATTGATACACATACAGTACTAAACACACACACACATGAACCCACAAATCTGTTTTCCATCAATCATCAACAGGGCAGAACAGACCTGAGAAAACACTTAAGCATGTTAAGTATATGGCAGCCGGTGCTCAAAATAGAAGCACAAGTGCGGACATTTAACAGTTGCATAAACACTCACACTGGTGTTGTCATACCGGTTGATTGACAGCCTTAAGAAGCAGAGGTCGCACCCTCTACCTCTGGGAAAATACTTTACAGTGAAACTGGGCTCTATGACAGTGAGCGCTGCTGCGGATACCATTCTTAAAAAGCTTAAATGCATATTTTATGTGCGGTGTTTCGGGGTCTACTGACCTGCTTTGGTTTTGAGAAGGATCGGTCGTGAGAAAGCGTGTTCGAGCTTATCTCCAACAACATGCATAAAAGCACTGGTTGTAAACATGAAAAATAAAATTATGGATGACTTTAATCTTTACACTGCAGCCTCCACTGTGGCTTACACTGTATATTTCAACTTCAACGTATGTGAGAGATGATCTGGAGATAAACCATGAACTCTACTTGTGTCCTTAGACAACCAAGAATAGTTGTAAGATAAGATAACACAGTCCAATATGGTTCAGGGATTAAAAAATGAAAGACTGTTTGGACAAACTACACATCTTGAGCTCCTCATGTAATTGTATTATTATTTTTATTACTATTTTTATTCTTACAATGTTTTTTTCTGCATTAAGCATCATTTTTGTTATTTTTCAAGAAATATTTGTACACAGTTTTCGCCTTTCTAATCTCTAATTCTAAATATATATTGTAAATTCCATAGTTCTTTTAATTTGTAGCCAATTAGATTCAATATCAAACTACTGAATCCGCCATCATGAATTGACGAGGTGTTGCTTCTACGTCGTCACATGATCGTCTGTGCGCCGCATGATTGGCTGAAAGTTCCGTCGACTAAATATTGAATTAAAAATAAATAAAAAATCAACCTTCTCACTATAGAAATGATTACATTCAACTATTAAAGCAAATTCCATTTTTAAAATTTAAAAAAAAATCCAAGTTTAGAACATTTTTAATTCAATAATTCAATATTCCGATGGCACTGATATATATCCAACAGATTTTCTAAATATTTGATATCCTTCTCTCTTCTCCTTCCCTATATCCTGCACCTACATTGATTTATATTTAATTTAATCCTTAACTTAGTTTATGTTTTCTTGGTCATTGTTCCGTAAAATCTACCTTTGAATTGGTCTTGACTTCCAAAGTCTTAATCCTCCCTATAGAGGTTTAGACAAATCTTGTTTTTAAGTATTGATCTTATGTCTGCAGGTAAAAGTCAAGGTTAGGTCTAGGTCAACTTGGTTTCTTGTGTTGGGAGTACCCAGAGAAAAGGTTGAATCATGTATTGGTCTAAGCGACCAAATGTATCGGTCTATTTTAAATTGAGTGAAAACAGTTTTAAGAATAAGAATAAAGGCAATAAAACGGCAAAGACCAATTGTTAAATAGATGCACCAGAGTGCAGGTTAATTGATTAATAAGAAAGATATAACAGTGGAAATGTGGGGTTTTCTTGGATGCGTGAGGCTGTGATATTTCAAGAACATTCAGCTCTTTCTGTCTGTAAGCAATGCAATAAATCAACTCGCGTTGTAACGAGACTGGAACACAATTAGATTGCTTAATTTGCCAATTTTACGATGTGTCAGACACTGCAAGTCTGCAGATTCAAAAAAAAGAAAGAGAAGCCCGTGTACGAAGCAGGCGGTAAATCGGAGATGAACAGTCACAGTGACTGTGTCAAATGTGTAAAAGATAGTTTGTGCCTCAGCGATAACAAGGATCCAAGTGTTTGTGTAATCAAGGCAACTTTGTTAGGAACAGCCATGAGAGACGGCAGTCAAAGAGGAGGAGGAAAAAAAAAAACTGGTCAATGCGCTTGTTGTGCGCACGAAAAGTATGTCAGACTTGTTTTTCGCCGACAGCGCAGCAGCCGATGGCACTTTCAGTCTGGTCTGCAGTGACGAGGTGGACGCGTGAAAGACGACTGGAACCCGAGTGACTCACTCACTCTATTCAGGATATAACACGCGAAACACGAGGCAGGAACAAAGAGTGAAACTCTGCTGTCGCTTGGTATCACTTCAATTAGCGAAGCGGTCCTGAACACACTTCGTGCGCACTATTTAAAGAATCACAGGTTAAAGGTGTCGACTTAAAAAGTCTTTTTTTTTTATTAAATCTGATCAAAACCAACAAACAACCCACGCAAGACCAGCCTGAATCCTGGTGGAAATAGTTCTAATCTACCCTCTCAACTGTCCCAGCTTCTTGGTTAAACTGTGCTTGATATATCTGCTACTTTGCATCCTCGCTGATAAGTGGGTCACCGGGAAGACGATGCTGAAGGGACGGAGGTGGTAGATGCTTGTGAAACAGCCTCCAACTCAACTCAGTGCCACATCAAAGAGTGAAGGAACTCTAGGTGGGATGAATTCTTCATCTGAGATTTAGAGACACAGGTGGGAGAGGAATATCAGTGTAGAACACAGGATTTTAATTTTTGCGATAACTCATGTCTCTATTTTTTATTTTTTCTTCTTCTCGTTTCCTCGATCACATCCCAGCTACTTGGGGATAGAGGCAACCCCCATGACCATTCAAACACATGGACACAGTCATGCTACACTGGTATGTTAAAGAGATACGTGTAGAAAAGGTTCATATTTCCAGATTAATTCTCGCAAATGAGCTTCCCCCCCCATGTCGACGTAGCACCGCATCAAGGTCACCCCCGGGGAGCTGAAGTAATTAGAACTGTAGCAGCGAGACCGTGGTGACCGAGAGATAGAAATCTGTGTTGGGATGAGGTCATAGCGGAACCAGACCCTGGTCTGTTCGATTCCTGGAAAAAAAATGTCTCTTTTGCAAACCAAAGTCAAACCTGCAGTCTCAAGCTCACGGCAGGTTTTGCAGGAACGCTTTTGATAGATGAGGGCTTCATCGATGCTAAAGGTAATGATGTTGACTAAACTAAAGGAATTAGAAGAGAGGGCCAAACGAACAATTCCTTGATGCATGTTTAAAGCCCTTTTTTTTCAACAGTTTTGTCCAATTTTCCCTTGATTTCTATAAACTCAGTCTCCATAAATCAACCCTTTATCTCTTTTCTGGGATCAGGAACTCAACACGGTCACCTACTTTTATTTTAGGTTAAGGTGAAGTAGAAATAATTGTTTTCCCACCTTAATGTGTCCTAATAAAACGTATAAATGTGAATTAAAGTGAACTTTAGTTGCTAAGTTTTCTGACTCAGTGTCACTTCATCACGTTCATAATCATCATTATCCGGTCATTATGGATGGTTCGCTTAAATGACTGGAAGGCGTAATTATAAAACTTTAGGATTTTCTGAATATTTTATAACTTTATTGTGCTCACTATTGAATTATTTTTGTGTAAAGGTTGAGAAATCTATATTATAATGCCTCTGGAACTCTCTGATTTCTCAAAAAACAACCTTTTAAATACAGAAAGTTAAGAAACTATCCAAAAGATTAATCAGCTCACAACTATTATTACGGAAATGCTTAGGAAATGCTGTACTAGTATTAATATTCACGTTAGTAACATGACACAATAAGAGTAAAAGCAAAGTAGCTCAACATTAGTTAAGTAAATCTGTCAGTTTAGATAGTTCACTTAATGAAAATTGCATTTCTGAAACCAAGAACATCATAGCAATGTTTGATAAAATGAATACAAAAAAATATCTCGTTAAAAGGACACTTCAACGAAAGCATGTTTTCCTTCCTATGAGTCAAAACTGGTTTGGGCAGGTTTTCAAATCTAGTATTTTTTAAGATCGTGTTATGAACACGGAAAATCAGGGAGTGGACGAACACGTCTCTAGTGAAAGCAACAACAATCGCAACAAAAGATTAAAGGCGTAACTTCGATTTCTCCAACACTATGAGAATAGTTACTGCTGCAGCCTTTGAACAAGACGGTTAAAGGTGTAAACCCAGCTCACCTTTTCTTGGGTGACACACTCTAATGTCTAAAGGTGTGAATCAGTGAATTATCGTTTGTGTCTGTCCTGCAATTGATGAACTAGTGACAAAGAACAAAGATAGGAGTCCTTTGCTAAATATCCATCCAAGAAATCTTAGTATTAAAAACCTTGCAAAAATGTTTTGCCGTGAAAACACAACTAACAAAACCAGTGCTTTTCAGTATGAGTTTGCCTTTGCAAGGGCAATACCAGGTTGACTGCTAATGTGATCTTGGAATTCAACGAACGCATTAAAAAAGGGGCACAACTAATGCTTAAATTAAAAGTATAAGTAGCTTATTTCTTGGTGATATGAAGTCAGGGATTCTAAAATATAAAATCCATCTTTTCGAGGAACAGCGTGTTATTCCTCTACTAGAATGGATTGCAGTAAAGGAAGAAAGAAAAGCTGGATAATGGTATCAGCTGCTGTTTCAGCTAAACTCTAGAGGACAGAACGCTGTGTATTTCAATGCTGAACACAGCAAAGAAATGTATCAATGTCATGTATAGCTGGCTGTTATTGCAAGGGAATCTAACTTCATCATTTATAAATGATATAAATTCTACTTAATATCATTATTTTTTTAAACTGCACATTGAAAATGTTGGCCTTGTCTCATGACTGTATTTTTCACAGTTTTGTGGTTCAGGGTTCTCGATGCCCTGCATTGTATTAACCAACCCGAGGCGAACGTATTGACAGCTGGGGCCCACTCGGACCTTCACCCTTGGAATAAAGCGGCGCCTGCAGCTGAACTGGGCTGGAAACATCAATAACAGCAGGGTCACCCATGAACAGTTGGCCCTGTCTAGCCAAGACAATAGTCCAAATGTGTCCAATTCAAGGTGAACTAAACACTCCTTTGACTTCCAAGAACAATGGATGATCACTTTACAACATTCATTTGTTGACACTAGAATGTACCACATTGTGTGAAGTGTTCGTACACAGTCTATGAATGGTGTTAAACACATGATTGAAATGGAACAAATGCATGTTTGTGCCTGTTTTTCAACTTCTTATGTGCTTCATTCTAATAAAAATATATATTAGTCGGATGCATCATTGGTACCTGCCAATCACCTCATTGTTTTTGAGATAAATGCTTCAGCCTCACCCATATCTGTTGCCCAACAAAGCACCACTGGCTGAAAACATGTCACATAAGAGCAGGTGCAGTAAACAAAAAACAAGGCGGAATTATTGTGTGATTATCACACAGTAAAACAATAAAAAGTTGGGAAAAAGTTTGGTTTAATTAGACTTATAATGGTAAGCAAATACTTGTATTAATTTAGTTGAGTGAAAAAATGAATTTCATTTGTATCTATCATTTATTTTATTACATAAAATAATAATTTGCAATGACTTACTTTTCTAAACTTTTTATATTTTCAATGTTCATTTAGCCTCCTGAAGGATACCATATTATTCATTGTTAAATTGCAAATGTAGGGTAATTTTTTTTTAGAAATGGCAACACTCTTTAATCCTTAAATGCCAAAAAAAGAGGGAATTCTAGTTAGAATGAACGATTACGTTTAAAAATCCCCCAGAGAGCAACTTAATAGAATCAGAATCAAAAACCATCTTAACAAGTTATAGTTAATTTTCCCTCACTATTTTGGCTTTATGTTAATTTTGTCAATACTAGAAATAGAAACACAAGTTGAGGACCTCACACAACAGAAGTGAAGAAGAAAATGTTGCCACTCTCTACCAAATAAGTCCTTTAAAAGTCTGATGGATCTAGATGGTAATTCAAAATGAAGCAAACATTTCTGTTTATTGTATCATCAACATTTCCTGAACGTTATTTGAGCTATTTTTCTAAAAGATCGATACAATTGAACAAAGTAAATCGTTGTTTATTTATTGGCCATGAACGTAAAATACATTCCATTCCATAGACCTAAAAGAGACCCTTCACAAGACAACTGGCGGCAATGACAGCGGGAAGAGAGGCACTGTGTGTACAAAATGTCTAATCATCAAGCGACCTTTGCCCTTCCTTTTGCATCTGCGGTGTAAACATGACACTTTCGCATACATCCATGGCAGCTGCCTCCTATCATGCGCGCTAAAAAGCCCGGGTGTCAACACCTCTGATTTGTTAGGCCGCAGATGTCTGCAGGTGAGATGTGAAATGAGCCGGCATATGCTCACCTACAAACAAAACCCCCCTTCAATACAAACAGATAAACATCTGCCCTCACAGAGCGGACGCAAACAATAACGACCTTCCCGACAGATCCATAACTACATCGGGGTCGCTCTGTAAACAAGTGTCCTATTGACCGACTAAATCTCCCCGCGACTGGATCCGTCAGCGGGGCCTTAATGACCACGTCCATCTCGTAACATCGGCAGATAAGTCGTGAGTGACGGGACTTTTAAAAGCCGAGCTGAGTAATAAAGATGCCTCCTGGTATGAGGGGCGAGCGGAGAAAATTGTGGAATGTTACGACGGAACTATATATAGCAGGAACCTCGAGGTGATCCAGGGATGAAGGCGCTGGGAGAAAATAGTGTTGGGTTTCTAATTCTCAGACTGATGGGTTTTTCAGGAAACTCTCATGCTAACATATTAGTTCCATTTCTTTATCAATTTCAATGTTTTTGGACGTAACTCTCAATAGTAATAGAACGTGCAAAACATAGATAAGGAAGTTGGAACAACCAACCAGAAAGGAGTGAAGTTTGGTTGATGGCTTCAGTTGAGAACGATGAATTTGTTAATAAACAAGATATATAAAATATATTATATATGCTTATGGATCTGGGGCTGCTGCCTAATCCATGATGACACCATTACTCATTAAAACACTTAATCTGTAATATTTTCAAAAAAGGTTTTTCACCCCACATTAAACATCAAATTCACCAAAGGAATAACCTTGTGAATGCAATGTTGCTCACAGCTAATGGGGAACAGGATCTGATTGGCTGAACCTTCTGGATTATTATTATTAAATAGCTTTTAATTGTCAATCTAACACCTCAGTGGACAGGAAGTCGCTAGGAACTGATTTTGCAGGAAGATAAAGTCAACTTTGCTGATGTGTTGTCTTTAGATGGTAAAATTGTTTTACAAATAGAAAGGATTTCCCTGATTTTAAGCTTTTATTTTCAAATGGCAGCAGCCTGGACACATTCCACAAGCCAAATACATTCTATTCCTAAACTAAAAATCAACAAAATCCGTAACAAAACCCAGGGTCGGAGATGTCTTCAGCGGCCGGAAGTATTCCACGTGAAAACACCAAGACCGGAGACTAAAGAATCTCTGTGAATTGACCGCTGCTGTAACACAATCCAGGTTCATGAGACTGTTAATGGTTGAGTTCAACATTTTCCTCCTCTGGTGTTTCACATGACAGTTTTCCTCCTCTAGCATGAAGCATGACCGATAGTGACAGGGTATTGACAATGTCACAGGAGATTCCAGGAGGTTTGAGGAGGAAGAAAAGAGCGAGGGCGATTGATTATGATGGACATTGGAGTAGATGATCGCAATGATGTAGAAACTCTTTTCTACATGGCATTGAAGTGGTAGCTAGACCGCGACACTACCAGGACAGGAAAGTGCCAAGACATGGAGAAAGATTTGTACAGAACAAGACCAAAAAAAAAGAAAAAGTCTTCATGGTTTGTTGTAGAATATTAGCGTTATACTTGGTTCAACTGCACAGTACAAACGCTACATTGTATTATTAGGCAGGTCTTGTGAGAACCTTCTGTAAATGTTTTTGCTGATTTGTCGCCCACAATCGTAAATATTGAAGAACCCTCGGGCAGTTTTCTTAGCTGGAAGTGGATCTTTTGATTTAAATCTATAAATGAAACGAATTTTATTGGTTACAACGACAACAGAGCAGATTATTTGATTAGAACATTTTGTTTTGCTGCTAACCACCATAGATTATAGGGGATGATTAAGACCTAAAAAAACCTAATCTGATTTTAATAGTATTTTGTTTCTTTTCAAAATGAAGAAACTTTTATATCCTTCATACAATCAGTATTGATGGGTAAATGATGTCAAGAGTGATTATGTGATCAGGTTCTGAAGGATATGTCATCCATATGGAACAAACTGATAAGAGTGACAGGCCAGGAAAGCATCAGCGTGATGAGCTTCAGATGGAAACGTGACAAATTTGGTGATGGTCTTCCTTCAGCGTGAAGGACAGCAGGATGCTTTCAATTACTGTCACTAGAGTTACCATATAGCCGTTTCCATGGTCAATTATTTCCACAGGAAGATGAATATGGCGCTGTCTCCTCCCAGACAGAGGTATCCTTCTAGAAAGGAAGTAATCTCAACACACAAGCCTGAAGGCGTAGCACCGTGTTACCGACTCTGCTTCCTCACATGAATGAGCCTCAGCTGTATCGACACTGAGCCATTAAAAAGTGGGACATAACAGTGTCTTTCATCCCTTGTGCAGAACAAAACAGAAAGTGCCGACTCTACAAACCTGGAACTGAATCACCAGTCAACCATGACAGACAGACATTCTGTCGGCTCACAATCTTGTACTCGCTTTTACCACGCACTTCTGGAGTGTCATGGAGCGTCAGACTGAGAGTGATACTTATTCTGGATTACAAACTACTGCTACTTGGGTTTTTTTTAACCTTGCTCATGTGCTACATATCATTTCTAATTTCCTTCATGGATGGAAGGACTGGGCCAGAACACACTGTCATTGACTACATAAATAACTGTACTGCACTTTCTCCTCTGCTCTCTCCTCTCTGTCCTTTGAGCGCTGGAATAAAAAGAGGTAAAAGTCTCCCATGAGAGACCCAAGCGGAAATCCATCTCTGACAAAACCTGCTATCCTATAACCAGGAGACATAGAGAGCTGAATCGACCCCCCATAGTGGAAGAAATGTAGACACAAGCAGTTTACGTATAAAAGTGCTTGGTTTGATTACGTATCCATGTTTTTAGCAAAGTTTAGGGCAATTGAAAAAACATTTAGCATTTTTTCCATGAAGCCGTTTATAAAGACAATACGAATTATCTCATTTAATTAATTGTATTCTCTGTATTTGTTGTGTTTTTTTTATGGTTAGCATTGTTTAAAATCAGTTCTTGCATGTTAGCTATGAAGCTATGGCCTTTAAAGCTAACATACATCAAAACATAGCTTGGCTCTTGGAATACTGAAGCTTCATTGTCATGATAATGATGTTTTTCATTTTATTTTTCATATTATTTTATTTGATTAATATTACGATGATTACCAACAAGAAGCAGAATGTCGTTGTTGGGTATCTGAAAGGACTACTTACTTTATTATTATTACGTTATAAAAGTCATTTGTCAATTCTTCAATCTATTACTTATTCCTTTACAGTGTTTGTAAGGGATATACCTGTGTATATTTTTAGGCTATGGGAGGAAATCAGAGTGCCCTTTTTAATCCCCCCAGAAGCAGAATGGTTTCTAATCTGCATCAAAAGACTTATTTTAGTTATCGTACAAAGTGGTTGATTTGAAAAATAAATATCAGAGAATGTCCATCCATGATAAGCTAATTACAAAAACATAATTTATTTTACATTCCTGCATGTTTTAAAACTATATTTAAGATAGTTTTTAGCTAATCTATTTATCAACAGATGTTGAATATGTTTTGTAAATAAACAGCATGATCAATATTAACAATGGAGTCGTGACTATGATGAATATTTGGTGAATAAACAATTGAAAGTTAAAACCTATTGAGGTGTGTTATAAATAAAGTGTTCTAAATATGGAAAAGAATGTCCTTCTGGCTTCTTTTTATAGAAAGAAATGTCCCAGATTCCAGAATGTGCAGATACTTCCAATGTAGCAGCAGAATGATCACTCAGAAAAGTTGTTTAACACACTCGTCATTAGGAGAACTATCTTGAAAAATTGGCTGTTTTAAAAAAGGCTAATATGGTGTGTTTGTTGGTGACTACATTTTCAATTTTCCTTCATAAAACAGTGTGATGTGTATCAAAAGATTTGTGTCTTACATTTGAATTCATCATTGCAGTTAATATTATTAAAGTTTTCTTGCTCTGGATATGTTTGCTGACATGATGGTTTAATATGGGTTTTTCCTAGTGGAGTCAATCTATCAAACCTTTTGAGTCTGGTTCATTTCATGGGAACTGTAAACAACAGTTTCAGACTTAGTAAAATAAAGATCAAAACTGTCCAATAAAGAGTTGGGAATTATACAATTTATATTTCAAGGTCATTCAATGTCGTTTTTTGGTTATTTTTATCAAGGGAATGGTTCATCTCTTTATGTCTGGATAGACCCTTGTATAATAAGCAGCGTTTTTTAAAATAATTTCGATTATTATCTTTTATTTTAATTAAGAATTAATTAAGAAAAGAATATTTTGCATATATAAAATTATATAGACATTATTTCGTATAGCAACATCAAACCCTTGCAATCTCTTCACAAGGAAGTACCCACACAATGTGATATGATTTATTCATATTTTTGTAGTAGTTATTGGTTGGCAATGTTAAGCTTAACAGACCCTACCACATGCATCATTAATACATTGAAACTTTTGGGATTGTAAAGTGAAGGTAATTGTATACTTGCTAGCTTATCTTGTCCCTAACCATTTCAGCGGAAGTCTGTTATTGAAGAATAAATATAAACTGCCAATCTAAAGAAAATAAACCTAGAACTTATAACATTGAATTGAGAATATTTTCCGACATGAAAGCCTTGAATCTATGTATGTATTGAACGTCTTTAAAGCTCTTTTCTCTGAGTCTACGTGCTTGAGGAGTGTGACGGTCTGCTGCCTGTTCACAGTGTATCGGTCCACTCCACTGAGCTCACATCAAAAGCTGGCAGTGATATCTTGTATCAGGTTTTTCTATGAAAACTGATACAGAGTCTGACCTTTAAGCTAGACCAGCGCTCGCTCTATCTCACATATACGCTACATCTCCCCCGCCACACACACACACACACACCTCTGTCTAATTTCGGAGCGTCCACGGAGGTGCAAACAGACATGATGACAGTGTGACTTCCTGTTTACACTCGTGTGATCAAACACCGCCAGGGAACGCAGTAAAGTCCACCTGCTCAAACGGTGCCGTCATCTCGCTATTCGCGGCCCTGAGCCCAGTGACGGATTGATGTAAAGTCTGAGCTGAACGTATAACTAACTACCTGCTGTCCAGAACAAAAACTGGGCCGGTGCCAGATTCCAGTCAACGCCGAGGTTATTCAAGCAACCAGTGTGATGTCAGGGCGGCCCGGGAGCCGGTGGATGGTTCGGGTGAGGTTATCCCTTTCGCTGCGTGGAAAGACTGAACATGAGGAGGTGTCACGCTGGTGGGAATATATCGACAGAGGAGTTCAGTCGTCAAATTGAGGCGACGTGAAGGTTAAACATGTAATATTCTCTGTGGAAATGAGCCAAAAGAGATCTTTGAAAAGAGGATTGGACTTTTCACACTTTAAAACCAAATGATTAGGCTTTAGTGAACAATAAGAACCGTTGAAGTTTCAATTTATTTGTTACTAAATCGAGCCATATTTCCAAAAAATATTTACATCTATATTCATTCAATTATTGCATTTTTCATTGCAGTGGTGGACAATTATGTTTTCTATGTGGAAATATTATGTTAATGTTCTGTGAATTAAGCCAAAAAACGAAGGGAATAAAAGAGAGATTTTGTTACAATGGGAAAACTAAAGAAATAAATACTTACAAAGAAAAAAACAACATTAATACATGTTTTGTTTACAAAACTGTAAGTATGCTATAAAATACTTTTATGTGATTGTTATTGAATTGTATTGTATTAAGTTTTTTAAATCTAAATAATGCAAAAATATAATAACGACACATGGAAAACCACTTTATTTTAAGCTATTTGGAAAAAGATTTGAACTAACAATGATTTAATAGAGTCCAAAATAAATAGTCAGTGATCAGTGTTTAACTATTAACCCATTTTCTGGTGAGGAAATCTAAAAAAAATCAGAAATCAAGGAATCATAAATATTCGACAAAATCCAAAATGGATTTTCTTAGACAAGTGGACGATCTCTAGAAGATATATATTAGTTACTGGGAATAAAAAGCTAGTTCTTATGGGTTAACTTAAGTTAGACTTAGGTTAGATTACTTGGTTATGATTGACAGCGAGTGGTTACAGGTCCAGAGCAGTCAAGTGAAAGTATACTAGTGGAAAATATCTTCCCAGAGATTATTGTAAGGATAGAAAAGACTTGTTTGTTTTCCTTAGTCGATATGTGATGAAATTGTTTGCAAAGGTCCCATCTGAGGGGTTTTGTTAACTAGGCCTGAACCAGAGGAGTTAACCATACTGGAATCATCACTTTATTGAATGTATAGTGGTGACCAAAGTGTAGAAAAACTTTACAAAAAAGGTTAACCACATAGCAAATTAAGATACTGTTTAATTGTCAAACACAGGCCTGGGGGCCAAATCCGGTCTTCTGAGTCATTTAAGAGGCCCACACAAGTTTTAAATATTCCTTGAACGTTCACTGAAATCTAGGTCACTATTAATGTCAATATCATGACTCTTGATTGTTGAGCAATAAAAGAAGTTTCAAAGTTGCTCAGAACTTCCAATCCAAGTTTTGGCATTTCTGCGCCGTTCTGGTTAGTATCTACAAACAAACTTCTTTATATAAATTCAATTTTCAATTCTATTTTATTTAAAGTGTGTTATCACAACAAAGTTATCTCAAGACACTTTACAGTTGAAGTAAGACTATAGTGGAGAATTGGAAAAACAGATCCCAGCAATTCATATATACATGGGCAAACAACTATGTACACAAAGTCCGCTCATCATACACACCCAAGAGTCTGAATTATATAATACTGATCACGTCTAGATCACGTAGCAATAAAGTGGCGCTTTACTGGCAATAAAGATCATTTTATTGACAGCTGCTCGCAGTTATATATCCTTTGGAATGTTTACGTAAATTTCTTGACATGAAACCCTGACATACATTCGCATGTTAAGATGTCAATACGATTTAAATTTGAAAGAAGCCATGGGAATCTCTTAATTTGGGGATGATAAAGTGATGAGAAAATTACAATTTTGGATAGTTATTTGAGCTTGGTTGTCTTTTTGCAATTCATATGCCTCACATGTCGTATTTTTTGACCAAAAGGGAATACATGTGCGCTTAAGAAGGGAACAATTCAGATATTTATTTATTCTGTTTGGGGTTTTTTATATGTCAGAAGTCAAAATTCAATTATTTCACTAAAGTCAAACAGAGACTTAATTCTTAGATATACAGTACATGTATTTGATGTCAACACTTTCTACTCCCATTAACTAAGGTTTTCCAGTGTTTAATACTTGCTGTGGTAACGTCAAAAAACATTGTCTTGCACGACACAAGGATGTTAGCAGTGATGTTAAAATTAAAAAAGGCCAAAAGGCCAATTCAGATGAGTTGTGTGAGGCTACATCTTCCTTAATGACCTTAATACAG
The DNA here is from genome assembly GCF_982586985.1 of Callionymus lyra. Taxonomy (NCBI): domain Eukaryota; kingdom Metazoa; phylum Chordata; class Actinopteri; order Syngnathiformes; family Callionymidae; genus Callionymus; species Callionymus lyra. The sequence continues at coordinate 5,371,473 of NC_141834.1, forward strand.
ATATTTTCATCAGAGGGAATCTGTCAGAAAACACAACCAAGCCTGAATAAGTACATTGGTGACGGCACAAATACAAATGTCATATATCTGAATATCTCCCGGAGAGCTGGAGACGCACTCGCAGTGTGATGCTGTCGGCGGGAGGCGACACTCGGCTATAAATATAACATGTCCTTTTGTTTCAGGTGTAAACGAGCGTACGCCTGCGATCATTTTTGCCATGATGACAAGTGAGCAGCATTGTGCACATGAAAAAAAAAAGGCTGACTGTAGAGTGGTTAGTGCACACTCCTGAAAAGACATTCCCTCAGTGTCGACTGTCAGGTTGACGTGGGCATGCACGTGTGAATCTCTGATTTGTGATTGGCTGTGTGTGTGTGTGTGTGCATATGGGTGTTCATGCAGAACCTCTGCTGCTGCTAGGAAGGGGGTCAGAGCCGGAGGAGGTGATTGGCTGGTGAGGGGGAGCCACAGCATCAGCACATCCTTAACCCACTGCCCTTCTTTTTTTTTTTCTTGCCTACCTCCCCCTCCCCCCCTCCTATAAGCTGTGGCAACATACTGTGCGGGTAACTGGGCACACACTCTTGGTTTAAGTCTCTTCTCGTGCTTAGAGAAACGATTGCATCAGAAGAAAGTGACATGTGTTGGAAGAAAAAAACCCAAATTTTGGAAGAGATGAAGGAGCAGCTTAGTGGTTTCTCTTTTTCCTCTACCAATGCTCTGTAATTGAGAGACGGTTGTGATGATGGTGGGTAAAGAATCCAACATGGACAACCCAGGGGGGCTTATTCTGTTCTGTCCTTCTCATCATCATCATCATCTCAGCCTGCAGCAGATCGTAGAGGACAAAGAGACGAGCAACCAAAGGCAGATATGACTAAAGGGGGGGTAGGTAATATCCCTGGTTTTTTTTAGTCTATTTTCTTTTAGTCTATGAGTGAGATAGTGGAGTTATGCTGTGTATATTTATATATTTAAGAGAATCCAAGGTTCAAGATGCTCCACAGGATGTGTGGTGGTGATGGTCCAGGTGTGATGGACACTTTTATTTTTCCACTCACCTCGCAGTCGTACAGGTCGCTGAGCTGCTCGATGATCCACTCCTCCAGCACCAGCCGTTTCCGCAGCTCCTTCCTGTCGTACTTGACCGTCACCTTGCCCTGCCTCTTCTGCACCGGGTCGTCGCTGGTGATGGGTCCGGATCCCACGCAGCCCACCCCGGTGGCGGACTGGAAGAAGACCCGGCTGCCGGCGGTGGGCAGCGCGGCGCTGGTCTCGGTGCTGGCGGCAGACATGGATGCGAGAGAGAGAGGCTGGTGTGTCAGAAGGTTGTGAGGATGGAGGGGTGATCTGAGAGACTGGAGGGGTGATCTGAGAGACTGGAGGGTGTGGAGGGCGCACGGCGGGCAGGAGAATGATCCGGAGCTTTTAAACAGCTGCTATTTAAAGCGCAGCGCCGTAGACGGAGAGAGGGAGGAGCGAGGGCTGGAAGAAGTGAGCATCTGAAGGACGGCAAAACCAAACATCATCCTTTTTATTAACAGAAATATATACATATTTATCCCATCAAAATGTCTTCTATTATAACCATTTTAACATATATAAACAACATCTTATAATGTTTCAAACCACTTGATGGATTCAAAATAATTTGTGTTGCAATAACTAAATGGAAATAAACGTTAGAATAAATAAAAAAAAAAAGGGGTACATCTTTTGCAGTGTGCCAGACAATTTCCCTCAATGGCGCGTTTCTGAGGCACAATGAACGAGCAGATGCGAGAAAAGTGAGTTAACGTCTCACTCTGCTGACATCTTGTGGCGACTATTATATAAACTCCTTTTACTTGTTCATCACAAACATTATATGTATGTTACTGAAGCTATCAGTCAAGTGAAATAATGCAGATATTTAGACACATAAATAAAGAAAGATGGAAAACAAAGATCTATACAAAAACATTCTAAGAAACTGAAGAAGCCTCTTGAAATAGAGGTGAAAGTTACCTTTTCTCCCTTTATAACCTTCTGGATAACCTTGACCTGAATGATGGACAATATACAACATTCCAAACACAATAATAATCCTTTCCTAACCCTGAAAGAGTTTGCACGAGGGTGAACCAGGCACGCTGGTTGTAATCTAGAAGTTGTTGTTTTTTTTGTCCAGGAAATGCTACAAATGTTTTAGAAATCAATTTTAAATAAATACCATGTAGATGTCATCCCTTAAAAAATGTTAGCTATATATTTATTTACTGGCTGAAATAAGTCAGGTACATATTTGAAATATAGTGAAGGTCTAAAGAAAAGGAAAACAAGGAATTACTTAAATAGAAATGTAAAACAATGCTAATTAAATTGAGTTTAGAACAACCCCAAAAATGTACTGAAAGAAACTTTAGAAAGGTAGATTATTGAACTACCATTTGCTGAAAAGAGCTGACATTATGAAAATCCTCCTTGTTTTTATGTATCAAATGTTTTATTTCATTAAAATTAAACCCATTGAAATTTGTATAGCCTAAAACCTTTCAGTTCAGAGTTCAGTTGTCTAAAGTAACTACCTGATATGGCTCACTTGAGTTCGAGATGTCTGTACATTTGATATTAAAAATAAGAAAAAGTCATTTATAATAATGCAACTAAAGCACATTGATTTACACTATATAGTATTGAGTGATGTTATCAATTCCTGATACCTTACCTGATGACTAATGTTATTTTCCCTTTTCTCCATAGGTTGTTCAGATTACCAACCATTAAATTGTCGTGTTTTTTTTCCTAATAAAACAAATACACAATTGCTGGTCGTAGCTTATTTTTCTTTAGTTTGTAGTGTGTAGTTTCCACAATGCTCCACAGCAAGTACAAAATGGTGTAAGATTTTTGAATTGAATCCTGAATGTTTGTATGTAAAGTAAGTAAAGTCTTCTTCTTTGTCTAATACAATGGTAATCTAACACAGCTGTCTCGACTACTCTCTCTGCAACACGCACGCACACACACACTCATAAACACACATACACAGCTCTCACTGTGTGAGCCGCGTGCACACACTTCAGATAACTGTGCTATTTCACAACACCAAGCTCTGCAGCTCCAGCAGTAAACCCAGGACTTCTCTGTCTCTCCACCAGGCATGGCACTGCTCTCTGTTCTCACGCCGGTGCTGGCTCTGGTTCTGTGCATTGTGTTGGGATTTATGCTGCTCAGGTCCCGTCAATCAGAGACTAACAAAGTGGGACTGAAGCCTCAAGAGAAACCGACGCCATGGGTGGACCAGGACTTGCAGGACAATACGGAAATCACTTGTAAAGAAGATGGTAGGACATCTCTAGCTTAACATTTTGAATGTATACTTTCTTGAGAGAAACAGAGATTTTTTTTTTTAATGATAATAAGGAAGAGCAGTTTTACAGTAAAGTCCAACCGTTTCAGTACAATGATCCAAGTGTGTCCATGGTTATATAATAACTAGGTGTTGTTTTTTTATTTGCTGTGAAAGGTCAGCACGAGTTGAGGGTCCATGGAGCAGACAAAACAATAAAGTACATTTTTCTCACCCTTTTGTTTGACTAATTAGGCAAAAATAAAGACATTTCTGTAGAATCATATGTAAGTGAATAACTAAGTAATTAGTATTTATAGAGCGCTTTTCAAGACCAGGGTCACAAAGTGCTTAAACAATAAAAAAATAAAAAAATAAAATATATACTTAAAAGGTCAAAACAACACAGAGAAAAACACAAGAGTCTCAGACGTCCTTATATTTAGTTAACTGAACGTTTTAATATTTTTCAATCTTTTAATAAAACAGTCTTTTATCTATGCATTAAACTTTGAAGCAAGAAAAAAAAAACCACAGTATATTTATATAAATGAGATTATGAATTCAACACTGCTGGTTTTTAAGCACCAATTTAAACCAGATATGTGTGCATTTACAATATGAAAGTTCATTACTATATCAAACATAATCATTACAACTGATTTAATACATAATAAATTCACCAGTGAAAAGTTTTCATACTTGAGTGCCCAATTAAGTTTTGTTTTGTAAATATTATTATTGTCAATGATTAAGAGCACACATGAACTACTTGAGATCATTTAAATCTATTTAATTATTGTACAATTTGTTAATGATCCAATTTTATTTTGTTTATGTTTCTCCTCTCCAAAATGCTGAACCACATTAACATTAATCTGGAAATGTTTCTTTACACATCTGTTCCTCTAATGTACTAATTTCTGATACCTTATGTTCTGGTCATTAAAAAAACCAACTCAGCTCCTTTTTTGTGTCATAACTTCAGTCTAATGAAAGTTCTCACAAATGAATAAATACATTTCCTTTCATTTTAGTTGCTACTTATCTTTATTAACCATTCCACCCTGTCTGCACTCTCTTCTTCACCTCCCTTGATCTATAACTGTTTAAAAAACACATGAATGAAGGTGATTTATACAATGATATCAGCTACACACTCAATTTTGTATTAATTTGTACACTATTTTTCATTTGTTGTTTATCGGTTTCATCATTTTTATTTTGTTTTATGGTTACTAAAAGTAATAATACACTCTATGCTTGTTAGTTAGAAGTATCTGCTGGAATACTTTACTTCTTCTGATTGAAACATATGTTTTTTCAAGTACTTCTTATGGAAAGCTTAAAAAAGGTCACTGAGCAGCCAATGGTTTGCAGCACAAGCCGGTCTTGAAGAACACACTACATTGATCAAGTGTCCATTACCTACAATGTTTTTTTTCTCATCCACCAACGTAAAAACATCAACAGTGAAAAAAACTGTCTTGACATAACAATTAGGGATGGTGCAAATTTTTTGTTGTACCACAAACTTATTTTATTGTCTTTATTTTTAATTAATTCAAGTATAAAATGAAGGCTCTGTGCTTCACTTTGCTCATGGATAGAAGATCTCTAAGAAGCAGATGCAGCATTCTAGTGAAGCAAAGTCAAAAGTGTCATCTTTCCTCTTACCACAGAGTGTTTTTGGGAGGCTTTGACTGACAGATAGAGGTGAAGAATTGATTATTCCGTGGTTTGTCCCATTTTAGCACCTCATTCATTGATTATCAGAACCAGTCATTTGATACTCTTGGATTGAATGTCTCTGTCAAACGAGCGATGGCTCTTGAATCCATCCTCATGATATTACTCATGAAAATACTTAAAGTGTAGAATGTAGTGACAAACTAAAACTTTGTGTTCCTCTTTGTTCATCATATTCTAGAAGACGACGACTGGGCAGATGATAAAGAAGAAGAGGACCTTCTACACATCCCTTACAAACCACATCGGTACCCTGAGACAGAGATGTTGAGTAGATCGGTGGACTTTTACACTCTTATGAACCAAAGGAGATCAGTCCGTGTCATCAGCCCTGAGCCGGTTCCACGAGAAGTTATCGATAGAGTCATACAGACTGCAGGTTTGTTAAACAAAGATTTGAATTTCAATATTTGTGGAATGTTGAAATTAATTGAAACGTAATTAAATTTGAGGTTTGACAATTTTATATGTAATACTGCCTCTGTCTAACTATCTATTCATACTGAAGTATGTTTATTTTATTTTTTTTAGGTGTTTTTCTTTCATTTAAATGTATTTTCATACTAATTAAGTCACCAAAATCACTGCTGAGGGAAGTAATAACGTAATAATATTTTTTATTCAGTAATGAAAATTTAAATAAAAGTAATCATTTTACGTAGTAAACATATAATAAAAATAATAAAATAATTATAGTATTATTGTTTTGATCTCCCCAACGCTAGAAGTTATTATATATATTTTTGGACAGGCACTGCACCTAGTGGAGGACACACCGAGCCCTGGACCTTCGTCGCGGTATCTGACCCAGACACAAAGCACCAGATTAGACTGATTGTGGAAGAAGAGGAGGAAATGAACTACCGTCAGAGGATGGGGGACAAGTGGGTCCAAGATTTAGCCAAACTCAAGTAAGCACTTCATTATAAATCCTATTAAATCATTAATTTGTTCAAAAAAAATAAGTGACAAGATATTTTTCAGGACCAACTGGATTAAAGAATACTTGGATGTGGCTCCATACTTGATACTCATCTTCAAACAAACATACGGGGTCCTACCGAATGGAAAGAAAAGGACTCACTACTACAATGAAATAAGTGTTTCTCTGTCCTGTGGAATCCTGTTGGCAGCATTACAGGTGAACTATTACTTAAACACAATGTTATTATTCTCTATCTGCATTTTTAATGTGACTCTGATGTTCCCGCTGACTAATTTCTCCTCAGAACGTGGGTCTTGTCACAGTGACCTCCACTCCTCTGAATTGTGGCCCTCGTCTCCGGCTCCTCCTCAAGCGCCCAGCCAATGAAAAGCTACTGATGCTGCTTCCTGTGGGTTACCCTGCGGTCGACGCCACCGTGCCCGATTTGAAACGCAAACCTCTTAAAGAAATCATGGTGCACGTATAACAAAGATAACACTGCCCAGACATTAACATTTTTAATAAATAATGATAAACTATGAGAACTGTTTGCACAAATCACAGCACTATGGATGTATATCAGTGCTATAAGGATATTAAATGGTTAAATTTAAAATGTTAAATTGTGTTTTTTAAGCATTCAATTATTTCTTTGAATATCTTTATTCAATAATGTCTATATTGAAAGGTTGAATTTGTTCTTTTTGAATTTTCGAACTGTAGAATTAAAAGTTATTTTTTTCAACACATAGTTTGATATTTTAATTCCAATAAATCAAAAATAAACTCCCTTATTCACTATTTTTTTAATTGTAGCCTTTTAAATTCATTTTTTTTTTATTATGGAAGCGCTAACAAACAATAGCAAAAAAGTACGGATGTAGTTGATCTAACTTTCAGCCAATCATGCGATGCACAGATGAGCACGTGACAACATAATGGCACTTCCGCGTCCAATCTAACCTAACAGGCGATGAATTAAAATAAAAATGAAGAAAAAAATGATAATTAAATAAAACAAATTCAATATTTCAACATAAAAAATATTAAATTAAAAACAATTATAAAATGTGCTTGATGCTTCATCAACGGTTCAATTTTTTATAATTAATTCTTCCAATACTCCTTTAATAACACAAATTCATAAATTCAATGGATGAGTAGTTTGAACACATTTTGTTGAAACATTAAATATGTGAGTATATTTTCACGTTTAAAATAAAGTTTAGTCAGTAAACCGATCCTGTATTAACCTCACGCAATCCATAGAGGTCAGTATAACGTGTTCATGGTGTCAAATCATCCACCGAAGAAGACTCGTCCCATTGCGCATGCGTACACCACGTACACCCATGACCAGAGCTGTGTTGGCTGCTGCTGCTGCTGCTAGCTGGCTGACGGTCTGACAAGTCGCTCGCATCGGCTCAGCAGAAGGGGGTAAGCGGCGGTGGAGAATAACGGCGACCCGTGCGCCGCTACGAAATGGCGGGCCAACAGTTCCAATATGACGACAGCGGGAATACGTTTTTCTATTTCCTCACGTCCTTCGTTGGACTCATTGTGATCCCGGCCACATACTACCTCTGGCCCCGGGATCAGAATGCTGGTAAGGCCCAGTGTTTGGCTCCTACTGTGCTAACTAAACTATTATCTCGGTATAGTTTATTATTTCACAAATAAATATCCAGGTTTTCTTTTAGCTAGGACTTGCTCTTGCTAGCCGACTAGCCTGCTGAAAAGAGTGATTCATGTTTCTGTCTCAGTCATTGCATGGCTTCACAGGCAAGCTTTCTAAAAGCAAAATATAGTTGTTTTTTTATCCACTAAATAATTCAGGATTGCAGTAAAAGTTGTCCCCTAGATTCGTCCCTTTTTACTGCTTTTATCAACATGAAGCTATCTGTTTGTCAACACTTTCAAGCTTCCGATATCTTATGTAACTTCAGGTGTTGCAACTAAAATGAATATTTGAATCTATCCTTCAGAAAAATAAATAAAATGAACATCACAAGTCCACTTTCTAGTTCATATCTATATGTTTCTGTTATAAGTAGTTTTATTTAAAGTTCTGATTATAACGCATCCTGTTCACTTGAAGCCTGTTAAACCATAAGAAGAAGTAAACGTGTTTAAATTAAGGAAGGTTAAGCAAGAATCGTTCAATAACTAACAAAACATGTTCCTTGAAGTGTTGTTTGCTTTTCTGTAGCTGATTTGCCTGACACAGCTTTCATGAATGTTAGTCCTCTGTCATAACCAGAGGCTCGTCTAACTCCCTTGTCCTGTTCCTGCTCATTGAGGTCATTGGCAGCTAAATAATAGACCAATTATTAGAGCATTACAGTATATTCAAAAATATGTAAACACTTACACGCATTGTGATGTGTTTGGCACATAAGCAGCTAGTTGGTTCATAATGTTGATGTTAATACTCGAAATTCTCCACTTGTCTTATGGTCAACTCTCTTTATTTTGCAGAACAAATCCGTCTAAAGAGTTTGCGACGGGTCCATGGCAGGTGTCTTTGGTACCGGCTGCGACTGATGAAGTCCCAGCAGAGCATCATTCCAACACTTAAGTAAGTCGTGTCTTATTATGCAATGTTTTTGTTGGGCTACTATGAGAGTGTAATGTATTTTTATTTAAGCTGTATATTATTTATCGTTTAGACATTTTGTACTTTCATATGTGGTAACAATCATAAAATCTTCGCGCAAGTTAAAGAAAAACGACTTCCATTTATTTGTAAAGCCCTTTTTTAAATTACAAATGGTAGTGGGGTGCTTGAAAATATTGATACAGCCTTAAATTGCATCTTGTTTTCACGATACTGTATCAATATTTGACGTCACTGAATCAATAAAAAAATAAATAATAATAATAATTGACATTTTATTTTGCCTTTTAAATACAAATATAAAACCATAGTTGAATAAAGTGTGAAAATTGTGAAAAATTCATTGCATTGTTAATTTTTGTGTTGCAATTAAAATTCCATCCGCTAGATGGCAGCAGTCATTACACAGTTAAAACTATATACTATAAAAGGCCAATACACATAAGAGAAACACAGGAGTCCCAGATTCATCCTGGAAGAAACTGGCAGCCTGTGAAGAGTTTTAAGGATCGGAGAAATGTGAGTTCTTCTACCAGAGCAGGTCAGAATTCTTGCTGCAGAGTTTTGTATCAACTGCAGGCGAGACAGCTCCTTCTTGTTTAGACATGAAAATAAACTGTTATAATAGTCTAAACGAGAAGACACAAATTCATGGATTATAAACTCCAGATCGTGTTTTGACATAATTTTCTTAAGTTTAGAGATTTTCCTCTGTTGAAGGAAACAGTTTCTGGTCAGTTTTCTGCAGTGTTGACTAGAGACATGTGTTTGTCAAATACAACACCCAGGTTTCTCTGGCTCAGTGTGACACACTGGCCTAAGTACTTGGACAATACTATAAAGTATAGCAACATATCACAATATATGATATTGTTGACCCTGTATCGTGATGGTATCGTATCGCCAGATTCCTGCCAATACACAGCACTACTAAAGAGGATAATCTAGTTGTCAGAAAAGACTTTCACAGACGTGTAGCAACATTAAATAATATACAGAATTTTACTGCATAATTGTCAAATAATTAATTGTATAATCAATGTTTGTTTAACTGAATGAACGATTAGTGAAAATGACGATGACCAAAAATGTGCCAGTTCGTTTAACAGACATTAAATTATGTTCAAAATGTTTATTATTTTCTGTCCCTAAACTTTAAGGTTTATGTTTTATATCCTTTTGTCAAGGAAGAAAGATAATAGTATCCATCTAAATCCAGTCCACATTTGTATGGATTTTACTGTCTCAATGCATATGTTTTCATGTATCTCGCAGCTGTCATGAACATCATTCAGTAAATCTTTAGATCTGTCGATGCTCAGAAGTTAATTATAGAGTTCTTCCTTACTTTTTGAACTGGTGGTTAAATAATGAAAGAAGCTAAATGAAAGGTTTGGACTTTACCCTTTTAGAAGTTGCTTGCATTTCTTTCATCATCTGCTGTAAGTATGGACTCAAAGGTTTCTGCTGGAGAGAGTGTCTTCATGATCACGGTCTCTATTGTCTTGTGGTCGAGTTATCTCATTGTAATGAAGTCGACAGTTGACAATCTTTATTCGACCAGATTTTATTTGACATTAACTTAGTTCTTTCCAGTTTTCTTTTTAGCATAATTAAGTGCAGTTATTTCTTGTAAGGAATTATTTTAACTGGTATGATCAATTTAACTTAAATGGATACCGGTTAATACATCAAATGAGAGACACTGAAATAAGCGTCTTCTAAATTGTCATCTTCCCATCACTGACATGTTCAAAGCTTTAATGGAACTATAAAGAGGCTCTGAACTATTATTCTGCATCCCTTCCTTCATTTAACTCTTATTATAATGAGATGATTAAGACTTTGACTGGTGCTCGAGTCAGACATGTTATTAAAAAAGCCTATTTGAGTTAATATTGTCTTTTAAAGAAAGGTAAAAATGAGTAAAATAGTTATATAACATAATTTCAGTAACTGCAGATTTTTGGAGAATTTCTTTTCTGTGTGAAAAAAGACATGTTTGATAATCTCATCTTCAAATAGTGTATTTAATCCATAGTTTAGAATCACAAAATGTTCCCCTTTTTTCATTTACCAAGCTCATCTCACACTTTTTTTTCCTTCCCTTATTGTCTTGTCTCTGCCTGGTGATTTGAGTTTGTGATGACATGGAACTGTGAGTGATCATCACCGGTAATGGCAGTATCACTCCCTCCTCGTACTTGAATCCGAACGCTAGTGTTTGATGGGGTGGTCTATCGAGCTTATTGCAGCTGGAGCTACTCCTGGGGAGTGATTGGTTGCCACGGCAACAGATGCTGCAGAGCAGGACGCCCGGGCATGCTATTGTCATGGAAACTAGTCCAGGATGAAACACAAAACAACAACATGTAGTGAAGTTGACACCACGAATGTGTATTAATTTATCGTGACATATGTAAGTGCTGCTGTAAGCAAAATTGTAGCGGTGTGACAATATCATTTGTTTGTTTGTTTTAAAAAACACTTTTTAAATGTTAATTATTGAGCAAATGTTTTTGTATGTTTTTCTCTTCCAGAAAAGCAGCTTTGTTATTCGGTTGGGTTGTGTTTCTGTTGCTGGCCTACAAGGTGTCTAAGTTGGACAGGGAGTACCAGGAGTATAACCCATATGAAGTCCTCAGCCTAGACCCGGTAAGCACATCATTCGTGATTTGTTTTTCAACATGTTTATTTGCTGAATATTAAGACTTAACCAAAAATCCTTTTGTTCTATCAATAGGGGTCGTCTCTGTCTGAAATCAAAAAGCGATACCATGTGCTGTCACTCAAGTACCATCCTGATAAAGGGGGCGATGAGGCGATGTTCATGAGGATTGCAAAAGCCTACGCTGCGTAAGAATCACTGAAACTTCATTTCTTTTAAAGTCAAAATCATCCCTTCTGTTTGTTCTGTTCTTATCTTTCTCCAGTTTAACCAATGAACAGTCGCGACAGAACTGGGAACTGTACGGCAACCCGGACGGTCCCGGAGGTGAGTCATGAATAAATGATGATTTACTGCTCGGTAAGGATGTGACTTTGTGCCTGAACAATAAATAAAACAATTTCATCTTTCAACGCAGCCACCAGCTTTGGTATTGCTCTTCCTGCCTGGATTGTTGATCAGAAGAACTCCATGCTGGTTAGTGCTGAAATCAACATGTTCTTTTCACATTTATATCATTATTTACATTTTTTATTTAGCCATTAATACAGGTGCAATTAATTTAATTATGTTTCCCTCAAAACCATCTTTATCTTTACACATTTTAAAAGATTCTTTCACTTTCATAAACAAACTTTCTATCTGTAGGTGCTGCTCGTGTACGGCTTTGCCTTCATGGTCATTCTTCCTGTTGTCGTGGTAAGAAGATGTTGTCGATGTAAAGCCAAAGTCTGCATTTAAAATACGAATGCTACAGATGGGGTTTTGTGTGTATATTTTAGGGGACATGGTGGTATCGCTCCATCAAATACAGTGGGGACCAGATCCTCATCAACACCACCCAGCTCTTCATGCACTTCATGTACAAGACGCCCAACATGAACATGAAGCGTAGGTTCACGATTATAAAAGATGTTGTTGCCAAGTTTTTTAAAATGAATAATTAATATCTTTTGGTTCTCCAGGTCTCGGGATGGTGTTGACGGCAGCCTTTGAGTTTGACCCGCGCAGCAATAAAGAAGCCACGATACGACCCACAGACAACATCGAGGTCCCACAGGTGACGATCAAAACAAAGAATTTGTGTTTAAAAAACAAGTTGTCTTGTGTTCTAAAGAGGGTTCTTGCTTTGCAAACAGTTGATCCGGGAGTTGGGCAACATCAACGTGAAGAAGAAGGAGCCGCCGTTTTGTTACCCCTACAGTTTAAAAGCCAGGGTTCTGGTTCTGTCTCACCTGGCCCGTATGGAGGTCTCTGAGGAGTTAGAAGAAGGTAGGATTATACGTTTATTTCTAAGAGCACATTTTGATGGTTTTATCCTCTGGTGCAGGGTTTACCAACCTTTTTGGCACCGTGGACCGGTTTAATGTCATTTTTTATTTTCAGTAAAAATGAAACGTATTGAGTTTGTGTGTCTTTTCACTACTTTAGAGCTTTTAGTTTTTTTGAACTAAATTGTTCACCATTTTTAAAACAAAACACCTTTTTGGCTGTAATAATCGATGTAACAGAAATTATATAAATTAGTTTTTCTTTCTGTGAGGCCCAGACCTTTACAGGGCCCCAGGGGTTATGGGGGGGGCACTGGTCTGGCGTATACCCCTAGAAACTTGGGAACAGATGTAAGATGTAATTTGGAAAGGTTATTACGCCTCATCAGTTTTATCTGAATGTTCAGTCAGTGACTCAGCAGCCATGTCTGCAGTCTCAGTCAATGCGCGAACCTTTGAATGACTAAACAAAATCTATGAACATGAAGAAAGGCATGCGTCTGATGACTCACACTGGGAGCTTGTGCTAGAAAAAGTGTGACCACGTTTCTTTAGCAGCTTGTGTATTTTTGACTTCCAGATCAGAGGTTCGTGGTAAGGAAGTGTCCGGCTCTTCTCCAGGAGATGATCAACGTGGGCTGCCAGCTCACCATGATGGCCAACAGCAGAGGAGGTGCTTCACTTTTCTCCTACATCACTTCGGTCGAGTCCTTTTTCACTCTCTGTGATCCAAGTTGTGATTTAATCACTTCTTTTACTCAACTCTTTAACTTATAAATATAAACATATGCCCTTTTTTTCACAGTTTTAAATCTCTCGCATGCACACTCACTATATTATGCCGAATGACTAAGCACCGACAGCATTAGTTTTTAGGACATTTGCTTCAGCAGAACTCCAGATGCTTGTAACTAATGTCACAAGAAAACATTATGTTCAGACTTGTTTGAAGTTGCATTTATGTTTTATTAAAAGAACAATTTCTAATGCGACCAGGCGCCCATATCCAATTTTAGATCAAACATATTGAATTAAAAAGAAAAGTATATTTCTTGACAAAAGTACTGCACGTCACAACTTTGGTGATCAATGTCTTCCCTGATCCATGTAGGCTTTCATGCTCCTCGCCTGGGGACGATAGAGAACTGCATGAAGTTGACCCAGATGACAGTTCAGGGCCTGCAGGAGTCCAAATCGCCGCTACTGCAGCTGCCACACTTTGAAGAGGACAATCTCCGTTACTGCATCTCCAAGAAGGTACCAGATTAGAGTTTTCATTTTCAAATAGAGCTTGCTGCATTAAACAAAGTAGTTAGTACTCTGCCATGTTTTACTCTTTACACTCCAGCTGCTCCACTTTCAGTGGCATCAACTCAGCCATTCTTCTCTTCTCCCCTCCTGTCTAGTACAAAGTCCGAAGCCTGCAGGATCTGGTGAGCCTCAAAGACTCCGAGAGACGCAGCATGCTGCGTTTCCTGGGAGAGGAGAAGTATGATGAGGTCATGTCCGTGCTCGGCAGCTTCCCTCACATCACCATGGAAACCAAACTGCAGGGTCAGCCCTAATCTCCTTTTATTTACAACATTTAAACAATCTCTTCATGAAGCCACAACGTAAAGTTTTACATTTTAATACATCACGTGGAAATTAAGACCCTCACACAACGCGTGTGTTCATATGTATTTTTTGGACCCTTTGTCAAAAAGTCAAGTTTCTATATTCTAAGGAATTAGGCTTTTATATTTTTTCTGAAACAATATAATAATGAAAACAAAATCCTTTTCTGTATTTACTTTTATTAGTCATTACTGTCCTTTATAAATACAACATAACATAAATACATGTTAGACGTATTTCTTTCTTTCTAATAATGTGTAAATTCAATTATTCATTCATTCATTTTCTACCGCTTTATCCCTTACATAACACCTTGTTATATAGTCATACTAAAATGGATAGATGTATATCTATATTATTTTCATGATACTTACTAATTCAACAGTTATTCTTAATAGATATCCTGATTTAGTTTGGGAATCTTACAATAAAAAATAATAATGTCTGCCTTTAAGGCGTTCTCTTATTAGTTTCTGGTGTATTTTTGAATAATGGACCCTCACAACAAATGTATAACATGCAAGGCATAAATAACTTGACAACAAATTAAGCTTTTTGTGGGTATTTATATTTTATTGTATATTTAACAATGTCATAAAAGACATGAGAGACATTTCATTTATTATTCAAACCTTGTATTGCAGTTCTGGATGATGAAGACAGCAATAACATCACTGCGGGATCCATCGTCACCGTCACAGTCACGTTGACCAGAAAACGAATGGTGGTGAGTGCGAACTACCCCATGATGGCCACTAGGGCATGCTGTTGCTTTTTTCCCCTTTTTGGACACGTTGCCAACTCGACACTGTTTGATACCGTTTGTTCAGGAGGTGTTCGAAAAAGAGCAAGACCAGCTGCCACCTCTCCCAGTAGGAGAAGAAGTTGCACCCACAGAAGAAGGGGTAAATGCATATTACATTTTTATTTTTTAATTAATTCTTTATAATCCTTTTAATGGTAATGACAATTATTTTATTCTAATTTATTGTATTTTTATTTCAGGAATTTCTTTTTATTTCAATCTTGTTATTTTATTTCTATATTCTATAATCCCACCCTAAAACATTCCTGTGCTGTTTTTGCAACACTGGCAATAAAAGTTTTGTGATTCGGATAATATAAAGCTTACATTGTCAAAGTCGGTTGTTTTATTAATAGTTTTTGCTTTTTGATATGGTCGTAGCAAGGGGATGCCAGCAAAGCCAAAAGTGTAAAAGTGTGGCAGAACAAGAATAAAGCGACCAAGAAGACTGCAAAGTCCAAGAAGAAAAAGTTAACCAAGAAGAAAGCTACGCCAGCACCCGTCAAGGCCAAGCAGGCTAACGGCAACGTGACAGGAACTGTGAGCAAACGACTCTTCGCTTTCATTAATACACCAGTTGTAGATGTAACGACGTTTTTTTTGTGACAGGAGGTTGCTACTACTACTACTACTACTACTACTGCTGCAGTCCCAGCAGGAAAAGAAGAAGATGACGAGGCGTCAGACAAGAGCTGCGAGTCAGATGAAGGAGAAGGCAACAAGGACTCGCCCAGCGAGAGAGACGAGGACAGCGACAAACAGAGTGACACCGAGGTGGACGAGATGGCTGGTGATGACGAAGAGGTCGGAAATATTTCTGATGTGTCACAACAATCTTATGCTGTTACCTTTCTAAAAACATACTGATGGTAATCATCGTAACAAAATATGTTCACCAAATATTTAGCTTAGAATTGACCATGACAACTCCTAAAAAAACTTAAATTAAGAGATTACTTTACTACCAACCTGCTCAACTGGCAACCCAGACTTGCAATGTTTAAATAAGAGAAATGTATTTAATATAGATAGAAAGATATTCTTAATATGAAGGCAAGAAAAAAATAAATATATATATGAGGTTATGTTGGTGTTCTTGACAGTTAACATACAATTGTTGTTGTTGTATATTCAAATGTATTTTATAATCAACTCTTAAGATTTTCGTTCCTTTCTTTGTGTCACGTTTCATATCCAGGAGTGGGAAGCGTTGCAACAAAGTATCCAGCGACGAGAGCGCGCCCTGCTGGAGACAAAGTCGAAAGTGACTCATCCCGTTTACAGCCTTTACTTCCCAGAGGAGAAGCAGGAGTGGTGGTGGCTCTACATAGCTGACCGCAAAGACCAGACTCTCGTCTCCATGCCCTTCCACGTGTGCACGCTAAAGGACACGGAGGAGGTGAGTTGTTGTCCTTCATTTCTCAGCTCAAAGATGAATTGTATTCAAAATTTCAGTAGTGCGTTATTCTGAGAAATTCCAAAAAAAAAAAAATCCTGATGCAAAAAGAAATAGCAGCTATTGTTAAATGTTTATCTTAACTTGTAGTAGAAATAATTTGTTCTTGTAATGGTGGGACTATTTGAATATTTTTAAACATGTTTTTTATTTACATTATTACTGTAAAAACTAGTATAGTTTTTTTAATATCAATATTCACCTTGTGAAAATGTATTTTATTGTCATTTTTCATTAATCCCCTGCACCCCCAATCTAGACCTGATGTTTTACTATGTTCAAGAAATATACAGTTTAGTTTGAATTTCAGGCAGAAAATACTGTTCTGTAAAGATCTACTTACTTCAGGGCATGTATTTATTTTAATAAAAATACTATTTAATTTTAATATTGCTTTATGCTTTTTCTCCTCTGGACCGATAGTCCTTTAATATTGGATGCATTTTTTAAATTTTGTCCCTGACTTCGCCTACTCTTTTGCAATTGGTCATAGTTAAAAAAGCTGTAAGACATGAACTGACTTGAACTTTATCTGATCCAATAAGACGATATTTTGCCCTCACAGGTAGACACAGACGTCACATTTAAAGCGAGGATATGAATCCCTTAACTGGTTTATTATTATTATTATTATTATTGTTATTTTTGTTATTGTCAGTTGGAAAAATACATCAAAATGAAAATATTTTGCTTAAAAAAGATCTTGATGAGACTTACTTTTAATTCGCGTTCCAAGTTTCAGTTTTCATTAGAAACATAAATGCCAATTTGTGGATGTTTCGTCTCCACAGAAAAAAACACTATCTCACAGGAAAATGGAAATGAAATAAAGTGCCCCTTTAAAAATCAATCCTATTAGCTACCATTGTTTTATTATAGTTGTAGTATTTCTCGGGTCAGGTTTGAGCAATTTCACTCTTAAATTAATTATTTTTATTAAAGGGAACTTCCCATTCTGGCTGCCTTCTCCTCCTTTGTTGCTAGGCAACTGCTTGCTGTCAAACCATTATCCCCTCCAGCGGAGTGTATTTACTTCGCACATCTTCACCTCTGCCCCTGTTGCTGTGCAGCGCGAATAAAGATTGACAGTGCGGTAATTGCTTAACAAACTGGGTGTCGACACCCTTGAGTGATCTGCAGCAGCACCTGGTGGACAGTTTGTGTCTCTCTTTATTTGAGCGCCGCGCTGACGCTTGTTAATGTGTGGAGTCATCAGTCAGGATTTTAATTTGACACAGTGGTCGCGACAACATGTGGTTTTAGTAAGTGGTAGTAATCAACACTGATCTAATTTTTTCATTTTTACCTTCTCACCATCTGCCTCGTGGGTGAAGCAGCTGGATTGTATTCATCTTTTTTTGTGTCATGGCTCAGCTGGTGTTTCAATCCTGATAATGAACGTTTTTCATATTCACCTACTTTCATAGTGAGAGCTTCACCCGTTTAAGACGAAATTATCTTCTTCAATGATCTTTTATTTCTCTTAATTCAATTTATTTTTCTTTTTTTTTTGCAAGAAATACCGAAGCTTTAATTAACCTTATACAAATGTAATAAAATGATCTAATTTATAAGACAATTTACCTTGAAGTAAATTGTTTTACAGAACTTGCGTGCATAAATGTTCTTTATTCGAATCAAAATCAATATGTTTTATGACTATTATAAAGCAAAAAATGTAAACGTATCGGTAATTGAACAACATTTCAACTTCATATCATTTGTATACACACAATTTACATAGTAAAATAGAATATATATATATATATATGTATGTATGTATGTATGTATGTATGTATGTATGTATGTATGTATATAAAGTAGGTGAAATGGCTCGTGAAGTTCCATGAGAGATAAAGAGATGGATTACGTTCTTTATTGGTCTATTGCAGAAACATCTGTTTGATAATGATTGTTTATTACTTAAATAATAAAGTCACATTATTATTTAAGTCATAGAGGTTGTAATCTTGATTTCTGTCCTGAGGATGATTCTTGTGTTTGTCTCCAGGTGGAGCTCAAGTTTCCCGCCCCTTCAAAAACGGGAAACTACCAATATTCTGTGATCCTACGTTCCGACTCCTACATGGGACTGGACCAGATCAAACCACTGAAGGTAACCGTACAACTGTGTGGTGAAGAGGAGAAGAAATATACTTATCTGTGGATGTATCACTTATTATCCTCTAAGGATGGCACTAATAAGTGGGATTGTAAGCACATCTGACACAATAGTCAATATCGGATGGCTACAAATGAAAGTAAATTAAGGGGCCAGTTGTTATTTATGAGCTTTCAAGATGCCAGATGCTTCAGCTATTATCTAATGTCAACAATTATACAGAGACTTTCAATAAGACTAAAAACGATGTTAAAGGAAAGGAGAAAAGAGATAAGATATTTTGGATATCGCTCTCTTTCTTTTTGCATGGGTTTTGTCTTGTTCTCAAAATGATCTGTCAATAAATCTTGTCAAGTATTGTTGGCATTCTAGTTTTTCATGACTGTTTTCACACCTGCGACCTTTGTGTCTGCAGCTGGAGGTCCACGAGGCCAAGGCGATGTTGGACAACCACCCACAGTGGGACATCCCCGACACGGAGGAGGAGGACGAGGAGCAGGAGGACAGCGACGGCATCGAGGAGAGCGAAGATGACGACGAGGACAACGACTGAATGCAAAACCCAACGTAGTCGCACCGCCCCCCCCTTATCGAGGACAGGCCACACCCACTCCTGTACCCCCGTGACGGCACTCAAGTATCAATGAGTTTATACACACTCTGACCTTTCATTCCCCTTTTCTACCAAGACTGGCTCATCTGGTCTCGCGAGTGACGAGCATTTCTGTGAATACCTAACCCAGACCTGAGTGTGTGTGTGACCGAGTGAGAGGTGTGTGTGTACAGCGATTGTGATTGTATGACGTGCGTTTGTAATCTAGTGCTTGTACAGGTATGGACACACTGTGGACTGGAGGACCTATTTTTTGAGCTCTTTTCTGAACGAGGACAAACGAAACAAACAAAAAAGTCCCAATTCCTGATGTTTTCCACACCAACGATGCTTTCTATCGGCGGACGGGAGCTCTTGCCGCAACCATGTTGGCGCTTTTTAGTCACACCAGCCAAGACACTTCTGTCCACTCGCGTCATCTCCATATCGCTCTGAAGCCGTTCACCCCGCAAATATAAAGAGGCGAGTGTCTGTTGTTCGTATGGATGAGCAGGCGCTGATATATAAATCCATAAACGACACCATAGCCCAGGATTTTCATTTCTCTCTTCCCTACTTTTAAAAGGAATTTGTAGCACATTCCAGCTAAAAAAAAAAAATCCTTATTAAAACACAAGTTTGTTGGTAATTTTTTTCTATCTACACTGAGGTTTAATTGTTGAAGCTACAAACTAGTTCACTGGAAGCAATGGGAAGGTTAAATAATTTTTATATCACTTTTTATTTTACACATTTCTTCCCCGTTACTTGAATTTGTTATCTTATCGATTCTTCACTTAAATCATTATCCAGAGGTAATAAATTCTCACTTCTGAATAAACTCATATTTTATTCAGGCTAAAAATACAAAATATAAAATTGACTTTTCATCTCTTGAATTCTGACTCTGACGGTCTGACCTTCATAACTTAAATTTAGATTTATACAAACTACAATTTCTATATAATATAAATATGTAAAGTATAAAATGTGTGCAGACGTTTCTAAATGAATACGCCGTTAAGTCATGATTTTTTTTGTGCGTTTATTTTATTGTATTACAGTTTGGATACTTGGATCACATGCACATATTTCTCACCTAAAGTGTTGGAATTCTAGGGGTACTGTGGCTTTAAATTCATTTAAATTCTTTGTAAACATATACTCCTAATGACATGGTAAGATATATACAAGTGTGTTTGTTTGCGTTGGAGAGAAAGGGTAGGTGTGAGTGAGTCGTTTGCGGGTCAAAAATGTTGCTTGAGGTGCCTTTAGGTGTCGGAAGAAAAAAAAAAAGACCAGTTGACTTCATAGTTTTCTACCAAAATGTAGCCAGTTTTGGAATTAAAGTTATATCACGACTTTTTTCCTCTTCGTTGCTTTAATGTGCGTCTCCAATTTGAGTTTCTCTGAACTTTTAGTAACAAACTATAACAGGCCACACATGTCACCCTTCCCTCTTCGTTTGTTTGTGTGTGTGTGAGTGTTGTGCATCTACTGCCCCGCAATAGAGTGTAGCATCAGTGATCCACAGTGTGTGTGTGTGTGTGTGTGTGAGAGAAAGGAAGCAACAAACGTTATTAACAGCCCGACCGCCATGACAAGACCGCAGGCCAACTCATTCTAGACCCAGTGACTATCTGCCACTTTTGTTTACAAAGGAACTGTCATTGTAAATGGAATAAATATATAATATTTGTATTTAAAAAAAAATCATTTCAAATAAAGAAAAATAAAACTCTTCAATGAGATGAATTTGTTTGACGACATGACGTCTCCCACGTTTACTTCAAGTCCCATTATATATTCTAACGGTGTCTTTTTGAAGTTAATTCCATTTCCAAGTCATTTCTCATTACGGAAGACAAGAAGATCAAATGAAATTCTACTTCGTGGTAAAGTGGTTCAGAGGAGGTTAATGTATTTACGTATTCCCGCAGTAGCACACGGATGCAGTTTCCACTCTGTCGCCATGACGGTGGAGAAGGTTTGTGCCATTTCCTTACACAATTATAAATGTATTTCTTTTAATTAACCCTGAAGCCTGTGAGGAGTTTGGATAATTGTTTTTTCAGTATAACTGCTCTTTCTAAAATCTATAGATCTAAGCGACCCCTAGAGAACCTTAATTCTGTCATACACAGCAGAGACCAGTGCCAGTAACCCTCAATGCTACTGGTTAACTCGTTTCTTAAGAGAACCTGAGTGGAACTAATGGATCTGTGATGCAGAGAAGCTCAACTCGTTCCTCTCAACACCATCCCCTTTGCACATTTGACACCTTTAAGCTCACACATTTGTAGCAGTGGTTGCTTATTCTTGAAATTAAACAAATACTTTAGACCTACTTACTATATTATAGTTGTTTTAAAGGTTAATACTACTAATTATAAATCACTATCTAATAATTCACCTTAATAATATTTTCAATATTTTATTCATTATTTTTTATCTTGTGTAAAATTGGCATATTCACCTTTTCCTTTGACATTCAACTTATTTCTTGTTTAATTAAACCGACCACTCCTATTAAAGTGGTCGGTATACGCTATTACTTTGAAAGGAAATAACCGGAGTCTGAAGGCTTTTAATTTGTAAGGGCTTTTCCGTTGCACCTTCGTTCCGATTTTAAAGATTCTAAAATACATTTTTTGTTCCTAAACCGCGCGTTATTACAAGCTTCGTAAATATTTACATTACCATAGCTTATAATACATTTATTTTTATTCATTATTATCATGTTTTTGTTTATTAGGTAGTTAGCTATGTGCGTCTACTGTAATGTTCAATCTAGAGCTAGCATGCTAGCAATGTAAACCTTTGTTATGTCGTCAGTTAACATAGTAAAAACAATATTTTGATAAATACTTTTTGTATAAATATACTATTAGTAGTATTAGTAGTACATATAATCTGATTTAAATTATTTTTAGAGGTACTTAAATTCGTATTTCCTTGTCTAGACCCAGGCTATCTATAAGATAAGGTAAGACAAATGTTATTTTTTTTAAATGAGAAATTGTTAACAATTATTTGACAAATAATTAACGAATGTATATCTCATTTTAATGTTATAGTTATAGTTGTTCGCCTATTTGATTGTTGCATAAAAACAGTTTGAAACATCACAGACAGGAGAAACCTCAAGATGCTGCTGCAACTGTAATTACATTACACACACACACACACACACACACACACACACACACACACACACACACACACACACACACACACACACACACACACACACACACACACACACACACACACACACACACACACACACACACACACTACACTCCCTCTCTTTGAGCATGTCTGCAGCGGGATGTTAGAGGCGTGTTGCCATGGTGACTGGGAGGCGACAGAGGATAGGGGTGAGGGGAGCAGAGAAAGGGAGGAGGAAAGAATGGGGTTGTTTCAGTGAAGGGTGAGAGACACACACACACACCAAGTGAAAGTGGACTGTTGCAGGATCAGCGTGAAGAGCAGCCAAGAGTATTCAGGGGGAGAAGAAGCACTTACAAGTGAAAGGTACGTGGTTCTGTTTTCAAATATTCACTGAGAAGATAGAGGGAGATTTAACAGTCCCGCCTTTGTTTGTCACATTTTTTATTTATCTCACTTTATTAAAGACGTGTGTGTTGATAATCAGAGATGAGAATGATTTAGAAGAAGCTATGACTTGACTTGAGATGCAAAAGGTCACATTAGGTGAGAGAGAGTGATACGTGTGTGTCCTCTGCTGCCCCGGAGGGAGGATGTGACCGACTATAAATCCATGTGTCGCTTTTGAAAATCTCTCCTTTATTTAAAAGTGCTTAAAATAAAAATGTGTCGTCTTTTCTGTCTCTCAGGTCAGATGAGCGCTTTCCCTCTTTTCTCGGAGATGCAGACTCCGACTCTTGGCTCCCACTTCGCCCTGGCACCCCACGGTAAAGTGCCCGGTCGTAAGAGAGGTCGACCCCCGGTCCGAAAGTTCCAGAACCAATACTTAGAAAGTCTGCTGCCTCTCAATATCCCTAAAAAGAGAGGAAGAAAACCAGGATTCAAGGTCAGCTACATCTTGGATCAGTTTAAATAATAATCGTTTTAGATTCTAAGTGTACAAATGTCAGAATGATTGTGTTTGTGTGATTATAGCTGAGGCCCAGGATGATGACGCCTCCTCGGGCAGACTCGCCTCCCAACAGCACACCAGAACCAGAGATGGGCTCCATCCCACAAGAGGCTGCTATTGTGCCACACTCCGCTGCTCCCCAAGTCCTGACAGGTACACACACGTATACAGATAACATTGAATTAATAGACTCGCCATGACCTTAACAATGCTTTGAAGGCTAATATTATTCTTTGTTTGGTTATAAATGTATTGAAGGGCTGTCATCAGAATATTCTACTGATTTATCACACAAAACTCATTACCGCCTGTGATGTCTCTGCGTCAAGATGACACACCTTGGCCCAGGGACAACCTACAAAATACCACAAAAACACATTTGTTTTTCAAAATCTGGGTCACCCTGACCCTGACATAACATAAGGGTTAAGTATAAATGTGAAATTAGGATGTGAAGCAGTTACTGTGTATAATATGAACAATGAAAGAATAAAGATTTTTGATGTGAAACTACATTTTGGTGAGTTTGAGATACATATTGTAACTCATATCTGTTTCATAATTATATAGATTAATTATAGGGGTTATGTATTTCCAATAATCCGTTATTACGATACGTTTCACAATACACCGGCAACATTTCAATATATTGTGATACTGTAGGAACAAGGATATATTTATAGTATTGTCCAAGTACTTAACTCTGGTGTTGCACTATTTACAGACCACATCTCTCTTGTTGAAGTCGCAACTGCTTTCATTAGTTTTTTAAACCTTGTGGCATCTGCTGTGGAGGACGTAATTACTGCTGCCATTTATTAGATGTTTAATTGCAACATAAACGTAAATATTTGCATGTCAATTGTAAATACAAAATTTAAACGTTTTTTTATTCCCCCCAAATTATTCAAATATAAACCATGAAAGCACTGTGGTAAAAACAAAACATGATTTACTAGCAAAAAAAACATTAAATAAAAGACAATAAAAATCTTCATATGCTGTTCAATATAAAGTATACCTGTATACAGTAAAGCCACAAAACCTATATGGCTATATATCTCCCCTATTAATATATTAATACCTGTAAATCAAAGTCACAGTCCTTTGCCTCTAAAGGTGATGTCAGCTTCATTCTGATTGATTTGAATTAAATTGTATTAAAAGTATTAACTCTTAGCAAAGGTATCTCGAAGCAGTCTTATATAGTGTTATCTCAAATAACACCGTTTTACACTAAATAAAAACAGGTCATAGTGAATCACAAGGAGCAACAGTAGTGAGAAAAAAAAAATCCCTTTCACCAGGCAGAAACCTCGAGCAGAACTAGACTCATTCTGAACCACCTACTTCTGTGATTGCAAAGCCTGTCATTTTAGCAATAGCAAAAGTTTTTCGTATGACAGAAATTAATTCATATATTTGTTGCTGGTTTTTGCAGGTTGTTGCCTCACTTCCTTCCTCCGATTAATGCACATTGTGTTGCGTTAATTAAGGTTATATGAAATGTATAAAAGATGGAAGCTTCAATTAAAATAGGGTTTAATGGGACGCATTTAAGAGCTAATAAACTGTAGGGAAATCATTCACTACTGATATGTACCTACTGATATTGGTGTGAGACTATGTCAAAAAATAATAAACATGTACTTGATTCTTTTAAAAGTACGCCTTCATTTTAACTTGACCCTTAAATTGAAATAACTGAGGCCAATATACTTAAAAATCTACAAAGTTGAAGAATTCTGGAGTTACATGAAGGCCCCGCAGCTCTGAGAACCAGCTTTTTTGTGTTTTTATTGTTTAACAAATACTTTTTAGACATAAACATGATTCTAAACACCAAAGAAAAGGGTTATTGTTAATAGAAATAAGAACAAACAACCCTAAATAATGTAGCTCCTGTACAAAGTCCAAGAAACAACATTCTATTTCATTGATACTGGTGCTAAATTTTAAATGTTTTTCAAAGTGAAGAGTGTCTCCTTGAGCGTGTGGACAATATTAACAGGCTGTACAAGGAGAAACATCCTCCTCCCCAAGTGTTATTCCACGGAGAGACTCAGACATGTCTATTCAATTATGAATCAAAGCAAACCATTGCAGCTCTCTAAGCCCCCAATTTTTCAAATTCTTCTCTCGGCTACTATCTGTCCCGCGCAGATTAGGCAAATATTAAGTGTGCGTTTGAAAGCGGGGGGATGTGAATTTCATGTGTCGAGGACCAGTAGTGGCTTTTTGTGTCCTGGCGGATGATGGGAGCGCATGATAGACACGGAGGCTCGGCTCAGACGTTTACATAAATCACTCAGAGGTGCTTATACACCTGATATATTTCCTCTTAAAGCAGCCTTGTGATAAGACGTAACATCGTTATTGGATTCATGGAAACGGAACGATACTCTCTGGATTAAGAAAATACATGCACTGCTGATGCTGCTGAAATATTAAGATTTAAAAATAAATAAAAGTATAGAAATTGTCTGCATAATCCATGAGCTTGTTTATACAGTAAAACATGATGAATTTGACTTTATTCATGTGCAAAATACTTACTAATAAACACATTATGTTTAAAAAATCGTATTCACTAATCTGCTTGAATCTCGGTCACAGGTCAGACATCCGTGCCCGAAGAAGACTTCCTGTGTGTTTCCACGGACTTCAAACGCTACGCCGTGGATTCCAGTGATCCTCCCTTCCATCCGCCAAAGCGCTTCTGTGGTCACCGTGGCAACCGCAGTTACCCGACACCATTGAGGAAACAACCGTCTAGTCCGGAGAGCTTCCAGGAAGCAAACAGAAATGGTGATTATTTCAGTCCTTGATGAGAAGAACAAACTGCGTTGAGCATTTTAACTTAAATACAAAGTCATTTACATGGTGATTTCATTATGTGTAGTATTTCATCAAATTATTGAAGACCTACTTTATTGCATCAATACAATATTGACATTTTAATCAACTTAATCAAGTAGTTTATAAGTGAATATATTTTCAATTACTATTTTAATGAATATGCTGTAAGTCCTATTGTTTCAGGTTCAAACGCGTGAAGAGTAGATAAGAGGTTGATAATGTGCTATTAGGGGACATTAATATGAACTTGAGTGCTTTGGTTGAGCCATCAAATACGCAAATGTCTTTTCTGGCAAAACTCATGTCAGAATAGTGTAACTCCTAATGCTGTAAAATCTCTAATGCGCCATTGCTAAATACGGCATGTATTTTTGTTTATCATCCTCTATACTCACACCTACTGAATTAAAAAAATGATATATTTATTTAGAAAATAATAATATTCTAATAAACTGAATCAACTTGTTAACAATTGAAAACCTGTTTTAATTGTATCTTAATTTCTACATTTAATGTGTATTTTTTACTCAAACTCAGAGTTGGAAAACATTTTACATGCAAGAAATATCATATAATATGTAGAAAATACTAAATAATGCAGTTGTTGAGTTGATGTCTTAAGGCTAAATCAAATAAACCGAGGGGGAATATTGATGACAAATATCCTTTTCAATATTTACTATAAAATCCTATTACGACTGAATAAAATGACAAAAAGTAAAGGGACCCATGCTACTGATTTAAGGGTTTTTTGAAAATAAGGTTGGACTGCTGTGGAAAATCAGCATCTCTGTGGACAACGAGCTGAAGTTGGTTGAGTATTGAATATTCAATGGATTTGAATCCTCTAGGGCCTGTCTTCCCCTCCTGGTGACCAAAGTAGACATGATCTGCTCGTGATCACTGAGATCTACCACGGTAGGCAGCGAGAAAGGTCGTCGCTGGAGTTGTTGCAGGAAATATCTGTTAAAATAACTGTTTTAAACCTTTTTACTGAGAAGAAACATGTGAGGTCCCCTTTAAATGTCTTTCCCTGGTGCGTCTAATATGTTTTAAGTGACTAGTATTTCTTCTATTCATATTGAGATTTGGAATATTCATTTTTATGCGAGGAATAGTTGTTTTAAACCATATATATGAGTCTTTAACACGTTCAGCTTGTTAAAAGAACTATAAGTGTATTGTAGCATCCAGAGGTTTTGCCAAAACACATAGCAAATATAGCAAAGTTTTTACTACTTTCCAATTTTTTTATGACTTCATTAGCTTATAGCGTCTTACTAACACACATTTGCCAAATTAATCTGATAAATTACTGATAATTTTCTTTTCTTTTACAAATGTACTCGGGTAAGTTTATCCGGCAGCAATTAAAAATAAAATTTGCTCTTCATTAGAAAAATTTGGAATAACAAAAACATCAAAATATTCATTAACTCATCTTGTTCACTTCTAAAATCTAGTTTTCTAACTCTTATAATCTCTTAAGGTAATAAAACTCAATTAGTTGATCACACGGTTGTTTATCTTTGTTTAAGCAGCACGTTCTCTGAAAAGTTAAAGCTCCTTTATTCTCTCAATAATTTTCCTTTCTTCTCTGTCAAATAAAATTGAGACTTTAATGATAAATTCATTCCTCATCGTGTGTAATTCAATATGTGTAAAACTAATCAATTTAAATGTGATTTTCTTCTTCCTTAATGCTTCTTATTAAACATACTGGACATGCATTTAATCATTTCTCTCTGCTTAGGGTTATGAGGACAGAACAATTTATTAATACAGAAAATCCAATTTAAGGCAGATATACTGACCATTTTTTTTTTAAATTCTGTCATGCTGAAACAGCTGTTTTAAAAGCCAGCAGGGTAAATTAAATACAGCATAGCTAATGTGTCATTTGGGTATTACCTTGGAATTGGACTTGACATTCAACTCTACCAACCTTTACTCCACAGCTTGTTTCACAGCTCAGGACAGTGCCAAGTCAATGCAGCCCAGTGAGAAGGACCCGTCAAGCTGGAGTGTGGAGGAAGTGGTTTGGTTCATCAAGGACGCTGACCCACAATCCCTCGGACCTCACGCTGAGACCTTCAGGAAGCATGTGAGTGCAGTATTGCTAACTGTAATGTTATATAGAACAATAAATATTAGTTGAGGTTGATAATACGCTTGTAAATTAAAGTGTTTTGTTTGAAATGTTACTTACAAATAGCCATTAAAGGGACAATCTTTGAAAATAATGGCCAGAGATTTCTACAACATAAGTCATGACTGTTCAAAATTAAACCAATCATAAAAGAAAATATGAAATAATAATGATTTAAAAAACGTTTCATATTGTTGCTTTAATTACTTTCCATCATTAACTATGCATTAGGAGATTTATAAACATATTTAATTAACCTTCTTTTAGACCAAGTTATATTTTTAGTATAAAAAATGCACAAACTGAATAACAAAAAAGTTATATTTAAAATCAGTTATTGGTTGATTATCTTCCAATTTAAGAAAATGTAATTTATTTATCTGAGGAACCCAGTGTTGCCCACAAGATACAAAACCGTGAAAAATCTTTTAAATGAAAAGAGTTTAATTTTGTCCACATTTAGCTGCAAAGTGTTTTCACTCAGCCATTGTTTGATTTCTAGCAACTTGACTAAGTTCAGACTCTGGGGCTCAGTTGGATCAAAAGAGCAGGAGAGCTGGATGTCATCAGCAAAAACGTGATAAGAAACATCAGGAAATCTCTGAATAGTTTTACCCAGGGGAACCAAGTACAGCAAAAATAATAAAGGACCTAAAACAGAACCTTGAGGGACTCTAGACAACAGATCCGCTGATTCAGACCTTACTTTATTGGCAGATACACTGAAACTGTGCCCAGAAAGGTATGACGAGAACCACAGTCCCACTTCATCCCTCAGTCTTCTCAGCAGGATCTGTTGAGCATGTTTGTCGCAGCCTTTATAATTTTGCACATTATAACAAACGAAAACTCTTGTGTGTTTCAGGAGATCGATGGAGACGCTCTTCTCTTGCTAAAAAGTGAGATGATGATGAAGTATTTGGGACTTAAACTGGGCCCCGCGCTTAAACTCTGTTTCCACATTGACCGGCTGAAACAAAATCAACCTTGATTTGGTTCAGTGTAGCTTAAACTGTGCCGACGTTTTACACGACTTTACAGGATGTATCTGAAGTGTACCAGGTGATCAGGAGCATCAGCAACATCAATCTACAGGGTATCTGTGTTTTTTTTTTTTTTTTTTAAGTTGTAATCGTAACACTTTTATGACTTGAATATTTTAACATTTTTCATTCTACTCCAAGGAACATCAATACATTTTTGCACCTCAGGGTTCATGTATATACTGTATATTCAAAACATTTGTTCATGAGATTCTCATAACAAGCACTTCATTTGTCATCAGTGTTACATGTTTATTTCATATCAGTTTTTTTGATCAGAAGACACAAATTAAATAAAGCAAAAGTCAAGGAAAATGGATTGTCTAATATCAGAAGCTCGATAATGAGAATAATGCATGGAAGATTTTTGTATTTAGCTAAATGAATATTCATTAATGTGTTCAGATCTTTCATGGCAAATATTTTCTCTTTTGTTTGTTGTTTTACAATGTTACAACACTCAGGAAATAGTTTCTTATGTGTTTGTTATTTTCTTGCGTTTAACCTTGGTAATTTGTGATAGATTTATGAATGAATGATCGTGGGATTATTTCTCTTGGAATTCTATGTGAAAACAATGTTGTTTAAAACCAAATTAAAACTCAATTTAAGTGTTGCATTAAATGGCTCCCCCCCCCCCCCTTACATTTATAAATAATATTATTTACATGCTATAACTTTCTATTCTGTGATTTATTAAACGAAAGCTGTAGAAGCCAAAATGTCGTCATTTTGAAATAAAGAATAGTATAAGGCAAACTTTATTAAAAAAAAACATACTTAATTATACCCAGAGAAATGTTATAATAATATTTATAATAAATTGCTTTAGCTATGTAACGTCAAACCGGAGGTTATTTGTAAAACTCCGAGATGACGCTCTACGTAATCTCGCGTGAATACAACCACGTCACTTCCGGGGTCTCCAGGTGTCTCGTGCCTGGCTCTGACAGCGGAGGTGAACATGGCAGACTTATCGGACCGGTCGGTGCAGGCGGTCGTGGTGCTGTCGTTCGCCGCCGGCTTCGTGGCGGGCTGGCAGGCCAACATAATGCGGAGGAAGTTCTTGGACTGGAGGAAGAAGCGGCTGCAAAACAAACTCGCAGAGACCCAGAAGAAACTGGACTTGGCTTGAAGGGTAAACACAAATGTTGTTGACAGGGACTCATGCTAATGCTAATGCTAATAAACAAGTCCATCTCCTCTGAAGTTATAACATTCATATTAATGTGTTAAGCATCAATTTCTACTACGTGTGTTTCGTCTCTTCAGGTTTGGCACCTGCTGACACGGATTCAAAACATGCTGAAGATGAACTGACGTCCTGCTGTTGTTCCTGAACTTCTCCTTTCCTAAATATCTACAAACATCATGGTCAAACTATTTTTCTGTTCTCTGTGGATGTTCACTTGTCTAAAGCCTCAGCTGCCAAAGTCCCCGAATCTTTTTACAAGTGTTTGACCAATAAATGTATTTTTTAATATATATATTTCACATTCTTTGTAAAACAAATCACTTAAACATCATGGTTTATGAATATAGTTGGAATATAAAGCGTATGACCCCACCTACTGGCCGAAATGGACCACCACAATGAATAAACTTCCTTAAATAGTTTTTAGCAACTGGAATATATTTTAAACTTCATGTAAATATATACCATAAGTGATTTAACAGACTTGATATTACACAGTGAGAATAATAAATCATGAGGCAAAATCAGTCAAATGAACACATTTTAATAAATATTAATACGCTTAATTCTAACTATATTTTACCACGTATTGTATCTGTGTCAAAATATGAAGAAATTGTGCTTCAAGCTGAGGTTGATAGAAAGTTATACATTATATTTTTGGACGGATTCATCTATTAAATGATGTTTTCCCCTATGTAGCTGGGACATGATAAAACTAAAGTAGTTTGATGACAATGTGTTGGTCACATAATATACTACTGTCGTTACTTTTTTTAATAGAAACAATTTGAATTAATTAACTTTAATTTGTTTAAATATACAGATAACACGTAGTTGTAATTCGACATATCTACCTGTGGGTGTCACTAATGCACTTCCAACACGAGGAGCTCCACGTTAAAGCCGGCAGCGTTTTACTCATTTCTACTCTGAGATGAAATCTTGTGAGCAGATCTCTCTCTTTCATTATCGCGCCTCTAACAGGCCCATTACTACCTCTCAACAAGCTGTTGACTCGAGCTTAAGAACATTCACTTTCTTCATCTGCACGAGGGAAGAAGGGAAGGAGAAACAGCTGGAGTTCACGAGTTCAAGGACAGAAGGTCAACAGAGACACAGGTCGGTGGACTTTGACATCATCGGCTTTAAAGCATCACAAGAACAAGGTTGTTCGTGCTTCTCGGAAACTTCTGTGACCTTCACCTGACACATCTATGAGCTTTAAGCATCTTAAACAAATCTCATGTGGTGTTTCAACTTTAATTAACCTCCAGGTAAGGATGGGACAGAGCTTCGTCTTTAATTAGAATATTATCAATCATTCATTACTGGCAGCATTGAGTTACTGCTGGCCTGTACCTTTGTTAGAGTGGAATCTTTTTACACTTCATCTTTACCTGTATATGAATGAAAGACTCGGTCATAGATGTCTGCCGCCAAAACATGGGTAGAGGGAGTTACGTTCGTAGAATGGCGGTTACATTTGGTTGGTACTTGTACTATGTGTGTTCGGCCCTCTACTGACTAAAGGTTTCACGATACAATTTGTGAAATGAATTAACTTCTATACATCCTGAAAACATTTTGGTGGGTGTTGATCGGGAAGGAAATTATGAATGTGAATAATTGGGTTGTAGCAAGGTCCAGAATCGGTCTCCTCGCCCCTGCTCTCTTAGCTACTAGGAAATACTTAGAGTAGAACTGGGTCTGACTTTCTAAGATGGGTACCATCTCATTTGCACCCTTCTCAGCCAGCTGCAGGACCTCTTAGAGAAGAGAGCTGCTCTGGATTCTGGGTCCATGGCACACCGGAGTATTCTAGATGCTAACAACTAAGCTGCCGAGTATATGATTAACCGCAGAGACGACAACCAGCAGCTCAGGCACCAACAGTTAGATAAGAAGTCTTATAAAACCATTGCTGTGAAAGTCTGTGAGGATAATGACCTGCCGATGGGACTCAACATGGATTAGAGACCTCCATCTCGGTGTAACTATCCCTTTAACCAACATGACCTGGTCAGAATTGTCCCCAGTGTGGACTTTCATTTACCAAAGAATGAGCTCCATTGAGGGTCACTGGCCCTCCTGGCAAACCCATCCTGATTTTTTCAGTCATGTAGAGAAAAGCTATGTAGTGACATCCCGGAAAACTACACCTTAGCTGTGTCTCAATATACTGGTGGTTAGTATGCATTAGGATAGTGAGCGTACTAACAAGTACGCAAATTCTCGACAGATAGTATGTCTCAAATCAAACACAGCCGCTCTATATGTATATATAAATATATACATATACAGTATATATGAATGACATAACTTCTGTTTACAACGTCAATGTCACTAAGATGGCAGACATTTAGAGTAGAAAGTCTCCATCGATCCTTACTCAGTTTTGTGGGCATTTTAGTACGCCATTTTAGTGTGAATGGTACACTACATTTCGCATACTAAGAATTGAGACGCACTTATATACTTAAAATACAAAGTTTTAGTTTGCAAGTGTGTGATTTGAGACAAAGCTCTTGACTCTATGACGGGTCAGTCTGACAGCCGCAGGTTGGATGTGGAGCTTCACTGGGTGCTCTCCCAGAACCTTGACTTCTTCCTCGTGAACCCAGAGCCATACTACGATCTGGAACGAACACTGACACAGACACTCCAGTGGGAGATGCCCCAGAGACATGTCTACCTGGAGGGACAGTGTCTGCAGCGCTGCACAAAATCTCCACAGAAACAATCTGCTAGAAAGCAGCCCGGGCTGCAGAATGGATGTGTGTGTTGGATGTCACCCAGGGACTCCTCTCTGACTGAGCTGTTATGACCTCAACTGGTGCAAGGCCTATATTTCCAGAAGAACACAAGAAACTTTTTTCTGCAGGCAAATGCATAGGTGTTCTCACACTTTTATCGCCTCCTCCTTTCTAACCTTAATTTGAAATAAATTGTACTACATAGTGTTTGGAATGCCTAGCAGTGAGGGAGGACCCGGGCATCACACACACACACACTTTTTCCATTACACACCCACATACAAATGCATACGATTAAGGCCCATAACTGTTGTTGTTCTGGAACTCTGAGTGGCTCAGCAGACAGCTTTGGACTCACCATCTTGGGACATGCTGATCTCTGTTACTGTGAACTTCCCAGGCAGCATGGGAAATCTGGCACAGCAGGCATAGCAGGTAGAAGCTTGAAACCCATGTGAGAAAGCACTGAGGCAAACCACCTAAACAGGTTCATAGAGCACTTTGCTGGGAACTGCCTCATCCTAGACTACACTTTTGCATTGGCCAGGCGTCTCAAAGAGAGCTATGGTGCATTTCCATTGAATGGGTTCTACAAGGGCCATACACTGTTTGCGTGTTTCCATTACAACTTCTAGAGCTAGGCAGGCACAGTTTCAGAACCTGCTCAAGTTGGTTCTTGAATGCATTGAAAACTGGCATCAAACTGTGTTGACATCATATTTTAAGTAACATGTCTTATTTGACTAAATAATGAACTTGATTTACATGACAAGACTAGAAAAGTCTAGTGAATGATGCTTCCTGTGGAAATTCCTTCTTTGGATAACGGATCTATTTCAGAGAACCTTGCACAAACCATCTGCAATATCATTGTAACCATTGGCTCCTTCACTTGTTAACACCAAATCTGCGACCTGAGCCAGGGTTTGGAGGGTCAGAATTTGTGACCCTCAGAGACAGGGTCTACCTTGAGAAGAATAAACAGATGTACAATCTGCTGTGCTTCCAGAATTAGTTTCCCGATATTTTTGAATAAAGACCCATTTGAGATGTCCTTATGTATGAACATGCGTAGATGTGCATGTGTACATGTATGTGGATGGATCTACGTAATACAAAGTGTTTGATTTGACTAAGGAAAGAAACAAAAAGAATAAGATCAAGTCTTATAAACCTGCAATAAAACCTCAATTGATATGATTGCTAGCTACCTACATGTGTTTATACTAATCATATAATTGATGTGTTTAGGTTTATTTTAAGAATCAAGACAGAACCAATAGATTGAAGGATCCCAGAATAATTTGGGCTGTTGTGGGAATTGCACTTGAAGTATTCGAACAACTGCAATGGAGTGATGGAGAATAGAGAGAGAAGGACATTCAAGACCCCAAATAAGTAAGCAAGTAATTAGTATTTATAGAGCGATTTTCAAGACCAGGACTCAGCAGGGAGCTTGAATAGCAACCAATCAAGTGTGAACAATTATTTTGTGACCACTGAGTTTGTGGATAAATACTCAGTGTAAACCACTGTAATGTGGGGTGCTTGTGACAACGACGACAATTTTGAGTGAGGCACGTCTCCCCTGCCTCACACCCTCTCAAGACGCCGTGAAGATCCATGCATCAGAGACCTGTGATCCCTTGATCCGAGTTAAGATACGTTTCATGGTCGGTGACACCAACTCAAACTCATTTTTGTAATTCGTCATCACAGTTTTTTGAATAAATCTATAAAACGTTACGTCGTTGTACGTGTATCCATCTTTGGTGTGTAACTGTCAATTTAAGAGCCTCTTCCTCAGTAAAGAACAAATAATCATGACAAACTAGTAGTGACTTTTGTTAATGAGATTGATTCAAACTTGTGTTTCATAGTTAATTAATAAGGCCAATTAATTATTATCCACATAAACTTAATAGTTTCTTCTGGACTAAGACTCAAAGGTGGTTCTCCAACTTCAGGTATTCTTACCTAGAGGCAATTTTAAAGTTAAATCGACCAGAACTTAGGTGTTCTTAAAGTAAACCTTTTTTATAAGGGCTATAATGGGTGTCACTACAAAAGGACACCTACATTACTCTTTTGAGTTCACTTTTTTTTGTCAATGGCTTTGGATACCTTTTATTGACTAGTTACTAGAAACAAGAGAGGAAGAGGCCCTCCAGGTGTGGCAGCAACTGTCCGAGGAGAAACATCCACAGGACGAAAAACAGAACCTCAGGGACCTGGTCAAACCTGGAAAGAAGTAGAAGGAGTATATTGTCCCACACCAATTGTAATTAGTTGTGTGTAATACTTGTTTTTCCAAATAAAGATTAACTTAGATTGTATCATCTTGTTCTTTCTCTTTATTTCTCTTTGTTATTGTTCTTATTTTATTTTGATTTATTTTTTATGAAATGTTGCTATATTTGCTGTGGCTATTTGAAAAAAACTATTTAAATCAATAAAGTTCTACCTTACCTTACCTTAAGTAATACATGGTTAAAAAAAAAAAATCTATTCAATTTCTATTTTTTACTAAGCAGGGTGGGACCAAGTGATTCCTCGTCCTATGGTTTCAGAACTTGTAATAGGAATGGGCCATTAGCGTCATAGAATTGTCAATCATCCTCCTCGCTATATTCAATATCTGCGGCCGCCCTCGGCTATCTTCATCCAAGAACGCTTCCCGCTGAGTTTTGTCAGCTGATAGAAGCGCCACGCAGGCAAACTAATCACGAGTGCATTAATCTTTCTTGGTTCAGATTAGCCATATCGATAGCCGGTAGAGGGCAGAGCGCACATGAAGTAGAACTCTTCCTTGAAAATGTAATTATATTTGCAAAAGGTGTTCAGACAAGTCACCAATAGTTTCCATGAAGCAATAAGTGAATCAATTCTCGCTTTTTTTTATTCAACGTAAGCATGAAATATACTTTACTGAGGACTTCTATTTTGTCAGGGGATGTAGCTCAGTGGTAGAGCGTGTGCTTCGCATGTATGAGGTCCTGGGTTCAATCCCCAGCATCTCCACTTTGGTTTTGAAACTTACAATAATATCAATCACAAATCATCAAACCAAGATGAAGAAAACTACAAAGAGGACTAAAGTAAGATCTGATATTGTTAGCTGAATAACAATTTGATGACTTGAGTAAACGTATACTGTACACCACTAGTCACTGAAGGGTTCTGTGTTCTACCATTTTATCAACCGCCAAGTGATCAATGGGTTGCGACAGGCTCACAAGCACATGGCAGTATGTAAATGTTCGGTTATCTTTGAACCAATTAATTAAGGTATACGGTCTTGCTGTTGAGAATTTCTGATAAACTGAACTACGTGGAGGTAGCTGGCCTTAAACTCCAACTTAAACAGGAAATGGGGGGTTTATCTACCGTGATAAAGCTTGATGTTGACTGGATAATTACCCTTCAATAGTTCCTGTGAGAACGGAATTCTGATTAACTTGATATTCTCCTCTCTTTCAACAATGTAGCCACTGATGCCTGGGAGAGTCTGCTTACAGTCTGAACTAAAACGGTCAAAACAGGATTCCGTTCTGGTCGCTCCAACACGTCGTCACTTCCTGTTCCCGGGTCTTAATACTTCGCTTTGTGGAGAAAAATGGTCAATGCAGAGTGTCACGGGTCGTTTATTCGCCGCTTTAAGTCAAACAAAATACAAGCTTTTACGGTCGATCGAGCGCACTTTCTCCCGGCGACTGTACAGGTCAATAGCCCCGGGAGAAAAGGTCTCGAACTGTAGAAACATCGCTAAATTGAAATCAAATTTCCGGGCCGAGAGGTACTCCCCCTATCGCCCTATTGGTTCCTTCAAACTCCCTGTGCCACGATCCCCTGAGGAGAGTCCTTCATAATTTGTTTCCTTTTCTAATCATTCAAATGTTCTTGGGTGGGGGTTTCCGTCTCCTAGTCCCCCTCTTCCCGGATGTGTCCCATTTCGTTCTTTGATCCACGACTCAAGGTGTGAAAAGGCAGACAAACAGACGTTTTAAATAACCGGTGTCGTATCTCTAATTCTGCTTCAAGCTTATCTTGAGACGGTGAATCAGTCTGAGTAGAATGTTGATCGTGAATGTGTATTCAAACGTTTAAACTCTTAGATGAAGCGAGTAATTTATACTTTATATTTTGATTATGTTTTAGCTTTAATTTAAGTATGGCGTATACGTATAGTGTTTAATACTAGTACTAGACTTCAGTTCTAAATAACTTGTAGTAGGTACAGTATACTTCCTACTATGGGAGAGGTAGAGAACAATCGGTATAAATTGAGATCAACGTGTGGGTCGTAGAAACCCATCAGGGTGATCCAACTACTGCGGGTCGTAAGCTAATTGAAACCTAGCGAACATAACTTCTTTAACTCGTACCTTGCTGTCCTCGAAAGATTCTCCTGTGTCCTATAAATGTAGCTAGACGGCTGAGTCTGGACCTAAGGAGGAGGCCCTCCTGTGTTGAACCATAGGTTTGTTTAGGTCTCAGCTCACTGTAAGGTACTGAGTTACTCCATCTTGAGCACCTCAGGGTCACAAGCAATAAGATATGGCTGGAGACGGCTGTTGAACTAACTAAGCAGAATGTTTTAGCTCAGCGGTTAATTTTTAGAGAGTTTAGGAATACGCACAGCGCCATGGTAGAGGCTATGCTCTGCATGTATGAGGTCCCGGGTTTAATCCCCAGCATCTCCATCTTATGTTGTTTAGATGAACCACAATACCACTCACAGAACGTTAATGCCTGACTGAAAAAAAAAGTTTGTCTCTACTCACGATAAGAAAATCTATTGACAATGACTATGAATGAATGCACAGAATAGTCACATTTATTTGGAATATATTTTGTCCCAGCCACTCTAGTGAAGTTAAGCTCCTGCTGGAAGCAGGTCATAGTTGATATTCAAGGGGATGTAGCTCATAGTAGAGCACAAGCTTAACTTGTATGAGGTCCTGGGTTCAATCCCCATCCTCTCCACCTTACGTTGATCTACCACTCTTACCAGCTACTCTGCAGCCAACTGGATATTCTGCTTGATCCAGGTTCACGGTAATATAAGCGATAATATCCCTTGTGTACTTGATGATCTGGATCGCCTCTTGTGTCGGTCGGCATGGATTTAAATATGCTGTGAACTGGGGTTGTTTCGACCACAACACAGAGTACTTACCACTCTACGATACTATACTATAGACCAAGTATTTGGTAAGAACTGATTATAATTGGTTTTGATGGATCAGACATTTGAACAAATACCTGAAGAAGTACTGGAGTAATTACCATTTTTTAAGAGATTGGAGAAGCTCAAACTATATTCTATTTTTCTCTTCAGTTCCATTCTTACTGTGAAGCAACTAATCCGCTCGAATTCAAACTGCATCAGAAATGAGCGTGACAGCTCCTATCAGCACATCGGTCGAGCGTTTGCCAGAGCTTAATAGAGCAGAAAAACACCTTCATCTTAATGTCCTCCATACTCGTTTGCATTAATATTTCATGAGGCCAAACTCTTGAGCTTATTCCGGCACAACACCATGAGTACTACCATGTTCTAGAGAGCGGAAAAGCACGTCGCACCAAGATGCTCAGATGATTTTCATTTCCATCGCTGATGTGATTTACATCCCTCGGCTCACGCGGGATCATAATCGTGCTTTCTGAGGAAAGCTCTTATGTAAAGTGAGATGCGGCCACTGCTTGGAGATCGTGTCACAGCTAAACAAAATCCATAATTAACACATCAGCACGCTTTAAAACGTGTTGATGATTGCCTAACATCCCTTATGACCTTTGATCTCTTGGTCATTGAGGTGTTAGCTCGAGTGACTTTGCCCATGGAAAACACCCAAAGCAGTTTTTAGCAGTTTTCGGTTCACTTGAATTCCTGAGGCATCTCTGACTGACAGTTCTTGAGAATAAGAACAAAATTATCTTCTTTAAACAAACATTTAACTAGATTTAATACTGGCTATGCCAGAGAAACTATTTCCTTTTTTGGGGGGGGGACATCAATCAAACATTGCAGGAGTCAAGGTCTTAAGCAGTCCCCACAGAATTATACATGGTTTCAAAATTCCCAAGTCCTTCTTTTAACTGTTATGTAAGGTGAAATACATTTTAAACATTAAAATACATTTTAAGATGTTATATTTGATGAAAATATTAAATCCTGTAAGTCAATGTTCAAGTAACAAATCTAACATTTTTAAAGTCAAACAAATATAAAGACTGTGGTAGACGATGAATTCGTCTCATGCTCAATGAAAAATTATACTTACGTCTCACATGTTAAAGGGTTTGTTAAAAACAGTTTGTAATTGATTTTTTGGAAATCGAATCAACACTCCAGGCCTCATCAATTCCTTTCTTTTCTGTTAGCAGTAGTTTCTGACTATTACAGAAATACTTCCACAAACACAAATCCTTCTTTATTTCTTTCTCAATATCAGTGCTTCTAAATAGTCTGCATAACAAAGAAGTGTGAAATGTCACAGTATCTCTTGAGAGAAATCACAGAAAATAAAGCAAGCGGTAGCTGTTGTTATTATAAGAGTTTAAAGGCGTCAGCACACGTGACTGAGGTGCAACTTTAAATACAAGTCAGGTAATAGTTTCACATGTATTTATGTATAGAACATGCAATTAAAGCAATATTTTGTTATTGAATATTATTTTCTACAGTCACGAAGCCTCACGTATTGCGGTCTGTTGGTGACGTTGTCAATGGACAATGCAGCTAGTTGAGGGTCGACCCCTGCTCCTTCCAGCTACTCCCTTAGTAGCGCTTGCTGGATTGTATTGAATGTACTGGAGAAGTCAAAAAACATAATACTCACAGTGTACCAACACACATGAGGTGTGTTAGGGACCTGCGAAGCAAGTAGATGACAGCGTCCTCTAAACCGATTCAAGGCCGGTACGCGAACTGCAGAGGGTCCATCGCGTTGTCCACGAGGTGACGCAGGTGGGAGAGTACAATCCTCTCCATGATCTTCATCAGGTAGGAGGTTGGGGCCACTGACCTAAAGTGGTTACGCTCCCTAAGATGTGCATTCTTTGGAACCGGAAACCTCACAAGATGTTTTCCACAGGAGAGGAACTCTCTCCAGGCTGAGGTTTAGGTTGAAGATGTGTTGAAGCAGTCCTTGAGTAGTCTGGAGTTCATGCCGTCAGGGCCAGTAGCCTTGAGCAGGGACTTCAGTTCTGGGTTCACCCAGGGTTTGTTAGTGGAGAAACACCATACCTTCCTAGTCGGTACCATGTTCGCCACGCAGAAATTGATGTAGTCCGTGATGCAGGTTGTCAGGCTGTCAATGTCCGCCCGTGTGGTTCACACGACACATCCCAGTCGGTGATGTCAAAACAGTCTCTCAATGTTGTACTGGTCTCCTCAGACCAGCACTTCACATACTTAATGGTGTTTGGATGTTTTATTCACCATAGGAGTATATGCAGGGTACAGATAGCCCAGGTTC
Organism: Callionymus lyra; assembly: GCF_982586985.1. NCBI lineage: Eukaryota > Metazoa > Chordata > Actinopteri > Syngnathiformes > Callionymidae > Callionymus > Callionymus lyra. Next base: position 5,412,238 of record NC_141834.1, read on the forward strand.
TTAACCTGGGTTCGATCGAACCCTAGGGGTTCGGTAAGTCGGTCTCAGGGGTTCGGCAGAGCCTCCGTCACGGAGGTCCAGACACATACGAATTATCGTGTTAAATTTGTGATGACAAACTGCGCTTGGCCATCACTGGCTGCAGATGATCATGCTACAGTGTTTGGCCTATCCGTGCTGGGGTGAATTTAGCGCTCAGTAGTCAACGTGCAACTGTCGTGGTAGTACGTCGTGTGATATTTTAATCCATATTAACTATGTTGGGAAAAAGAAGAAAGTGGTCGGACGAATATGTACAACATGGATTCACATGTATCACAGAATGTGATGGGAAAACTAAAGGAACACTTTAGACGGGGAATACAGAAACATATCATATACATATCTATGTAAAACGATTTGTTTGTTTCTGTCGCTCCAACACGACGTCACATCAGGGTCTTAATACTTTGCTTTATGGAGAGAAAAGGTCAAAATGCAGAGTGTACAGGTTGTTTATTCGCCGCTTCAAGTCAAACAAAGATACAAACTTTTACGATCGAAAGGACTCGCTCTTTGCCGGCAGCTCTACAGGTCAATAGCTCCGGGAAAGACGGTCTGTATTGAAGAACATCTCTATATTTAAGGGAAAGTTTCCTGTCCAGGGGGTCGTCTCTTCCGGGGCAGTGGTTCTTTCAAGTTTCTTCATGTCTCGGGTCACCATATGAAACCGGTGGGGTTTGGTATCTCCAACAAGGTTAAGAACCACTGATCTATAGTGTTCACGTACATCAAGTTTTATTGTCTCTGGTGTGACATTTCACGTACTGTGTGAAGGTGGGGAGAGTGGAGGACAAGGAAGCATGATTGAAATCACCAGAGATAATCAGAAGAGACTGAGGGTGCCATGACTGAAACCTTGATACAACATTATGCAGAAGCTCACAGGCTGCTTGTTATAAAGAAAAGATTATTTATAGTAGTATCATATTGTTTACATCCTGCAAGAAAGGTTAATGAATAATACAACTTCATATTTATAATTATGGTCTGTATTATCCGTCGCCTCTGCTGTTAAGTTGCTGTCTCATTGGGCCTTGGTAACTAATTTCACTCCAGTATCAGTGAATGGAATGACGAAAAAAATATCCTTGAAACTTCTTGAAAAGGCCATTCTCAGAATAAATACCTGAACTGCAAATATTTGTTATAGATTTACCACTACTCATTTCAGAACAAAAATCTAATTCATACCATAACATGACCAGATTTGATAGGTTTTGATAAAAAAAAATTAAGAGTTTTTGTGTGTATTTTCAGACTACACTATTTTTTTTAATAGATTTAGGACGCCTTGACAATTGGGAACACAATTTGGTGTCCCCAATTACAGTAGATGGCATTATAAATACATTGTATACAGTAATCTTGAACCCTGCCTCTACTGTAACTGTGAGTTTCTGCACCCTGGTATTTACCCAAACTAACTTTTATTTCTGACAAAAGAATATACAACAATGTTAATAATTTATACTATAAGTTTATTATTTATTTCATCTTGCCTTTTAAGACACCACATTTGATCATACTAGTCTGTTTCTTTCTCGTTTAATATAAATGTTTATGTGGTGGGGAAAAATTAGATTTCATTAAAAAAAATAATTTAATCGTTTTACTTCTAGTAAAAGTTTTAGACGCCTTCATAACCATTACAGAACTCGGCAACTCCATGTAGATGGAATGTTGTGTCAAATATCCTAAAAAAAAGGGTCTGTGTGAGTGTGTGTGTGTGTCGAAATGTTGTTCACTTTCCAGGCTACTAGTTTAAGCTCCTACTATTACAGCAATAACAGATCGTATACTGGGTAAGTTATTTAAATATATTCAAAATCAACATAAAGATTTTTTTATTTTGTAAAAAAAAAAAGGGATTTATCTGACAGCTAGAATGTAATTAAGCCTCAAAACTGGTATTTGACCAGTCCAAAAAAAGCCAAACATTAATCTGATCCTTTAGAGTTTGTTTACTCTCATAGAGTGTTTTGTCATTGAAGCATTATAATCAACTCAGAATGGATAAGTTGCATTCAAACTCCGTGTTTGCCTGTGCCATCTTCTTTTCATTTTAAGAAATAAAAACACAAAGAAAACTGGTACAATGTTGTGACTCAGTCAAGTTGAAGAAAATTTGATTTTGCTTCAAACATATTAAAGTGAAAATATGTGTTAAAATGGAGGTTGTATAATCCTGAAACAAACCCACCACTGCTTTTTCTGTAATGTGTTCGGTTCTGTTTATTCAGCACTATTTATTCCTGAATAAATCCCATTTTGCCGCTCGTCGCCTCTGGCCGCTATACTTTGGTCCTCCACTGTCTCAACGCACCACATTTCAATAAAGCCATTTCCCCGTCTTAAAGTATGCTCACAGTTTTAGTCGCAAAGCTCTACTCCCCATTTTGACTTATCCTCCCTCTGTGATGGAAAAAAAATGGAATTGAGGGATGTGCTGTCAATCTTTATACACATATTTACGTCCTTCTCGACATGACAAACAGTCAGTACACACACCCGGACAAGAACAATATTGCACTGCTGGGGAAGCTGCTTATTCGGGCTGATGGAGTGTATAATACCAGGAGTGGAATAATAATGATGGCATTGTAATTCAGATGGATAGGGGATAAATTACATTCTGGGCCTCCTTGCATACTGTCATTATTAAGTTCTGCTCCATTCTCCTGGAGAGGAGGAAATGAATTGTGAGATAGGGACGGGTGTATACGTCTGACACGCTAAGGCGACCCACCAAGTTTCACCTTGAAGCAATTTGTGAATCTGTGTATTGTAGTTATTGTTCCAAAATAAGACACATGGTGCACCATCTTTACATAGTTTATGGTCACTTGTGTGTTACTTTAATGATCTGAGTTTGTTGCTGTGAACAATGTCACAGTTTTAACTGTGTCATTAACGGCCCACATTAAATAGTATTCATTTGAGTCTTTTTCGGTAATCGTAGAAACAGTGTTTGATTTGAAACAGTACTACACTGTCGAATTTTGTGCACTTAGAACAAGCAGTGCACCTACAAAAGTGCACGATTTGATGCACAGCACCAGGACTGCACTGCTGTTTCTCAAATTGAGTACTTCTTAGTGTTCAAAGTGTGACAAAGTTAGTAGTAAAACCAGCATTTTTAAAATATCCAAGCACCCTGTATCATAGCTATATGTATAACAATTTGAACTGACCAAACCGTGTGAAAAACGGTCCAGAATTCAGCGAATAATTGTATTTTAAGATTGAGAAGTACCTCTTTCCCTGCAGTTCTTAATGCACAGCTGCCTCTGATGAGACTGTACCAAGATGGCGGCGCTTTATATACATCCATCTGCAGTCGACGCACTGTCTATGGTTGGAACACTATCACAGAGACTTGACAAAAAAATTAAGTTGTGTTTAGTTTTGTTATTACTGTTGTTGTGTTGTTTTGTTGTAAAATTAGTGTTTTCTTAAGACATTTACGCCGTCAGTTACATAGCTTCTGTTAGCGTCATCTCCATCAAGGGTTCCCAAACTTTCCAACCCGTGACCCCCCAAAATAACGGTGGCGACTTCCACTATCCCCGGATGTGACTGAGAAAAATTAAATAAATGTGAGGCACAGGCCATACGCCTTATCCAAACACGGGCTTAACAACAACACAAAAGAATAGAGGAGCATGCTATGATTTTACATTTAGAAATTAATTGTAATATAAAAGCGGAATGCCTCAGTCAAAATAATATCCAACACGAGTGTACATTATTGCTGTCATGTGCAAACTCAACTTTGAACAGAAAAATAATAAAAAGGAGTCAGTGTAATATCCACAAACGTAAACATACTTACATTGTTGCTGTGCAAATTTACATTTTGGCAACTATATTTTTCTGTGTTAATCTCATCTAATGAGACAGCAAGTTCGTTCCTTTCGTGGTTTAGTTGTGGAGACGGCCACAAGGAGATCATTCTCCACATTCAGACGCGATCTGTATTTATTTTTTATGTGTAATGTATGTGTAAAAAGTCTTTTCGCACAGTGTCCTACAAACGGCGTCAGTACGTCCATGGCGTACTGAGGATACCAGCTTATAGTTGTGAATATTCCCTCTCGACTGAAATCCAGAACTCGGCAGGCGTCTGGGAATTAAAATCTGTTTTTAAAGTCGTAATCACCTCAGGAGGAAAATGTATAATTTTATTTTAATACTAACGTTAATTCCGGACTAAAAGCCGCTAGTTCTTCCCACTCTTTGACCATCTAATACTGTGATGCGGCTCATATATAATATAATCTTTATTTCCCGACACTTTAATCACATTCTACATTTACTGTCACACGCAACTGTAAACTCAGCTGCTTCTCATAAACGCTCTTTCTATCGTTCGCCCGTTCATTCATTCACTCTGCGGCCGCACTCTCTCTCTCGCTTCACCACTCGCTACGAACACCGCCTTATTCACAACCATAGATAAGCTATATTCTCATAACGCTACAGATACCGGTACCGGTATTCGTCTGTTGACAGTGTGGGGATTTTGTGTTCCGGTGAACAGACCCCTCCCCAGCCTTGTACGTGGTGATGGAATGAAGGACAGACACATGGATGAGTTTAAGAAAAATGCTTGTTTAGTGAATTATGCAAAAGTCAGAGACAAACTTACGTGAACACGGGCGCTAGCAAGCAGAGAGATCTATTGCAGACGTCTTCAAATGCCAGAACGCAAAGATCACACAAAATGGTGGATCTTTTGGAACAATCTTCCTCTCTCTTTGCGCTTGATGGAGTCTACTGACTCCTTTAAGAAACATCTTAAGACGTTTCTATTTGTTCAGGCTTTTCCTTGAATTTCTCGAACTCCTGTGTTGTTCTCGGTGTTGTCTTGATCTTTGAAGTATGTACTGTTTTGAGTATTGTTTTGATTGTTAAAGCGCTTTGTGACCCTGGTCTCGAAAAGCGCTATATAAATATATATTACTTACTTACTTACTTACTTTATAGTAGAATATTCAGGTTAACGCCTCTAGTCAATTGTACATGTAGGATTGGTCAGTAACTGTAAACACTTGATTCTAAGATGGCCGCCGCACATGGTCGTCGTGGAAACTTACCAAAGGTTGTTGTCTTCTAGACAGAAACTGTTCCCAGCGACTTGCTGGCCTGTTGTGTCTTTCAGTGTCAGTTCTCAAACAGGTTCCCACAGACTTGCTGGGAATCTGGGATTGTTTAATCTTTCTGTGTGTGCAAGGCTTTGTGACCTGGGCCTGTGAGTTGTTGCAGTCAGTGAATGCAATGCAAGAAAAGGATTATTTAATATGAATTAAATATGTAAGATTAGCAGTTAATCAAGTGACTATTTGAAATGTGTGTTAAATCTAGATGATTGATTACAGTAAAGTTGTCATTTCCTCACAACAGTATGCACAGGATTTAAACCAGGTGCGTTCTGTAGTCCGGAAATAATGGTGCCATGTTTCATTATTTTAATAATTATGGCTGAATTGTCTATATTTCATTTTTTCCAAATTTATTTGATTTATGGAAATCATTTTGCAGCGTTCCGCCACCCCCACTTTGGGGACCGCTGAGCTACATCACAAAGATGGCGGCCGTTAAGGGTGGAAAGTGAAATATATATATAATAGGGGAACGAGAAACGGTGTTACAGTGTAACGCAGAGAAATGTAAGACGAGCTGATGCTGGTCTATGGGAAGTATGGCGTATATAAAGGGTTGGATGATTGCAGATAAGTGGCAGCTGTGCGTCATTAGAAGTTCCCGCCACTCACCATCAAAAACCGACGGTAAACTGTCGGAAAACAAGGAGAGAAAAATGAAAAGTCCATTAAAAATATTTTAATAGGCAGTACAATCTACTTCAATCCAGTTTTACATTATACATGAAAATCTCCCAGGGATGGATGGGCTTTATGTTAAAATAATCATCAGTGAAACGAAATGACAAAAGAAAAGCCCATAGAAACTTTTTGAAAAGACCACAGTTGGAATAAATACATGAGCTTCTTTGTTCTATAAAAGAAGCTTTTTACTTCACATTTGAGGTGAAAATTTCAGCATTAGCTTGACAGGTATGTGGCTGACATGTCAACATGTGGCCAATTTTAATATTTTACTGTCATCCCACAGAGGAGTTTGACAGAAAGCCACGATGTTATTATACACCTGCCAAAAGCTAAAGAGAGTCAAATTTAGCCGTAAAAATCACCAACAACTATTTGAAACAACTTCTATTCACAGTCACTGCAGGGATTTGTACCATTCATGTCACTCATGCACATGTTTTTTTTTTTGGTCTTGAGCAGGTGTCATCGACCTTGATCACACTGTGGGCTGCTTTAATGTCGGCATTATTTTATTGCACCAGCCTACGGAAAGAGAAGGCTTGATTCAGAAACCTCGCGGATTAATTATAATAATGTATATTACGTCATTTCAGAATTGTCGAACAAACTGATGGTAGATCTATGGGTCACTTGGGGTAGCCTGCAGTTGCCAAACGGTTGGTGACCCCTGATATATCATATGATAATTCCACGGAATAGTTATATAAATGACTTAAAGCTTAAAGATGAGGATCAACGAAGACAATTTAAGGATTCAGTCATTATCTCATGTCTTTGTGCTGTGGGATAAAGCCTCTTCATTTGGAAATTAAATTAAAATTAAATGTTTTTCAAGATAATTTTCGAGCCTTAAAAAGGAGTCAATGGAAAATATATCTTATTTTTGCTCCCTTATCTTCATATCTATGATCCTTTATAAAAAGAAAATTTTAACACTGAATTTTTCTACCACTTTTTCAGTTTCTTGCTTCCTTCTCTTGGCCTCTTCTTTATATATTCTGCCTCATAGCTGGTTTCCACTTTTGTGTAACTCTTATTTTAGTATTATTATCATTATTATTGCTTATCTGCATTTACCACATCTTAAATGTTGTGTACTCTACGACTCTTTGACTTCTGTCCCTCCAGCTGTTTAAAATCAAAAATTCAAAATAATGTTCCTAAGGAAAAAAGATTAGCATAAAGCTGCTTTTTACATGATCTGATATCAGTATAATTTATGACATTAATTAGACATGTTTTATTGATGTGTACAAACATGTTAAATTTGAGGTAAATCACATATACTTCCATATAAAAAAGATATATAAGTCATTGAAACAGGGAGCTTGTTTTTTCGTTTCACCCGGTGGATGGAAGTCGAAGATGGAGACGAAGTTGAACTTACAACCAATTTTCTCCCCCCTTTTATCTCTGTCCATCTCTGCTTTCAGTCCCTCAGCTACCTTTGATCTTACATTTTCACTTCTTGATCGAACTCCTGCACCTGCAGACAAAGAGAGGGAGGACAGATAAGGTTTTTTTTCGACCCTCGGCAGGAAGTATTGCTCACATGTTGAGTGAACACAACATCTTCTCCATACATTAACATATTGTCATTTTCCGGTTGACACAAACGTATAAAGTAAGTGACACATCATCCACAGATATGGTAATGAAGAAATGGTACACAAACTCTTTCAGATGTTTTTTTCTGAAAAATAATTATCACCGTCTCTCGAGCCTCAAAAAGAAACTCAAACGTGTTCTTATGCGATAAGTGAAGCTTTTTTATATTCACATCTCGTCAAGTACGTCAGTAATCAGTCCACTGGTCCACTTATACACTCACTTATCATCATATATTTCACATGGAGTCCAAGAGTGGAACCATGATGAACGGCGGAACAGGCCTATTAAAGGATTCATCATTTCCACTGACATTTTGAGATGTACACAGACAAAGAAAACCAACTCTCAGCTTTAAGAAAGTAAGAAGTGGGAATCATTTTTAAGGCAGCAAATGATCAGCACAAATCGTAGATGACTGGTTATAAAACAATTAATACGATGTGTAGTACTTTGTACGGTAGCTTCAAAGGTCACTCCCAAGTCTTTGAGTGATGCACGCGAGAAATGTTGAACAACTAAAAGTAGCCAAGAGCCTTTAGAAAAACACATTTAACCAACTTAGTGGTGCTCTATAAAACAATTTTACGAGTCAGTACATTATTTGGACCTTTATACTACTGAGTATAAAGTCAACTTTTATTGTGTTTCTAATATATGATTTGGGCCTCCACCAACAAACGCACACATGCACGCTGTCACATTTGTATCAGCCTCGCCCTTGACTGAGAGTCGGCCTAATGCTTTTAATTTCTCCAAGTGCGCTGTAACTTTTAATGAGATACATCGGAGGAGCCTCTGATTCACAAAATCCTGATATCATGCTCTTCCCGTGGACAGATATCATCACGCCGATGGATTCATGTGATGCAATCAATATGAAAGCTAGTTAGCGGGTTCTTCTCCATATATAGGGGCTCTGATGAAAGCTTAATGAAAATGTTCTGTTCTCGCCCACAGCAGGAGTCCATGGTCTACGGGGGATAGTTTCAAAGGGAAACACATTTAATTTTGCTTTTAGAAACGTTTGAGCCTATTAGCCGTGCTGGCTGCGAAACATTATTATGTCTGGTGTTCTTATCACAGAGATATGGGGAAGTTGTGGGTCACAAATCTTCCTGACATGTACTTGTATGTATCATAATAATGTTTGTTTGCAACTATGTGACCTGTTTATACTGTGTATATAACATTTAATATACAAATGTAGTGAGTAAATAAAGCAGTGCGTTAACATTTATTTGCAACTAAAACCCTTGTCAGTCCAAAACCAGTCTTTTGTACCAATAGTGTGTATCAATTTGATTTTGGGAAAAAAGACAATTATTTAACCCTTTTGGGTCAAGGTGTCCCAAAGGCCCGAAAACAAATGTGTCTTAAGGTATCCCTTGTGTTGCCTCTGAGTCAAGGTGACCTGTCGTCTTACGAGGCAACAAAAGGGATACCTTAACACATTTATTTTCAGCAAACAAGTCACCTTGACCCAGAAATAACACAAGAAGTGTCAAACTCACACAATCAAACAAGGGGACGACATCCTTAGACAGTCGAGGTTGCATCTACCAACTGTAACAGGAAGTATGAGCCAATCCATCTTAAGTATCCCAACAAGTTGTACTCTTTTTGGACATATCTGTTTAACCTTTGACATCCATAATCTCTAAAAATCGGAATGGTATCTTAGCCAACGATACGATGGGCCACGTAAAATTAATTCCCAGGACACATTTGGCCCCCGGCCCACGTGTCAGTGAAATAAAAGCACATAGTTCCTCAATAGTGTCACTTGTATGATGGCAAGATCGTTATGGATCATTTCTATCGGGGGAAATAGATGTTCCCCAAGCTAAGTAAAATTGCTACTATAGATTATGTCATTATTTAATGTTATTCAAATGTTTTTATTGCATCATAATATTTGAGCAGTCTTTGTGATTTTTAAATGTTTCAAAATAATTTGAAATACTCATACAAATGTTACTTTGAGGTTAACATTTTAAGTAGTGAGTTTAGATAATTGCGTTCAGATTCCTTTTTGCCTGTTTAAAATATAGTGACCAATAAATTCGATCCTGTTGTCCGGATAGACATTCTGACGTTGCCCCCAATTTTGAACCCACATGATGTGAACAATCTAAGTTAAGACCTCTTTTTTATTCTTTGTTTTTTTTCATTATTTTTTTTTTACTATATTTCTAACACACTGGATAAAATATATACATTATATATATTAAAATAATGAATTATAGTTTATTATTCAACAATGGTTTCCACACATGATGTGATACCAGATGTAGCTAAGTGTAGCTAACACCTGTGACAATGAAAATGTATTGTTTTACTTATTTTACCATGGAATATTACCAAATATAATATTTTTTTTATTTTTTATTGTTTTTATCAAATGTTCAGTAGGAGAAACTTCAAGAAGTCTAGTCCCAGGCCATCACAACTAAATAAAGGAAAGCTGTCAGGATGACTGACTACTGTTCAATATTTATCTTTTGAATACTGGAATATGAATACATGAAATGTAAAAAAAAACGAATAAGATTTGCTTTGCTAACTTTTGAAACTTGATTTTTAAATTTGATGTCAATCATTCTTCATAATTGCACCAGGTTTGACGTGATCCTGTGGAAGTTGGTGGATAAATTATACGGCTGTCATTCACCGAAGAATCACCAAAATCTCTCTCAAAAAGCTCTGTCACACACACAAACACACACACACACTCACACACACACACTGATGTAGCAGCACATCAAATAGCACCACCCAGAGGGATTCACGGAGCAGACTGACTGGTGTAGTTATGCAGGGTAATTACACGTCTTGGCAGACCCCGGCATGCAAGTTCGCTTTTACATTTCTATTTCAATATTGACTTGAGCGTATAGGCCAGGCCTGCCGGAGATTGGATTGCTCTGAGTTCCAACCAGGATTATCCGGATGTCTTTGCTCTAATATGTGAGTCTTGAATTAGCTGTCACGACACTGTTTGCTCTGGTACACTGCTGCCACCTATGTTATATATAAAGTAAGAATGTGTGTGTGTGTGCATGTGTGTGTAGGTGTGTGCGTGTGTGAGAGTGGAGGGGAACTGAAGGGATGTTAAAGCATTTGTTCCAAAGACCATTATTTACAATCTGAATTTCTAATGGTGTTCATATTTGATCTGTTTTTAAATGTTCAACCAAGACTTGGGTTTGTGTTTTTCCTTTTTTTTCCAACATAAGAATGACTAAGGCTTAACTTATTACTAATATTATAAGTATTATCTTTTTTTTCCAACTACTCTCACAGTATTACATGTCCATGGCATATTAAACTAGAGACCTCAATACAAACAGACATTTTCATTTAGCTTGTGGCAGCTGGTAGCTTGTGTAGGATGTAAGTCTTTGGCTGACATTCGTGTCACATCACTACAAGATGGTGCTGCTAGTGTTTCAACCAAACTAAAATAAAAAAACAAAACAACTATGATGAACCATTGCCAAATACAGCATGTATGGTTTTTTTTTTCAAACATGTTTAAGAATCCTTTCAGTTTCTGGTTTTATCTTCCTGATAACTTAAAAGAATCTCTCAGACCCACTGCTGTAAAGTAGTTTGGTGGTCACAGACTCATCCGGGCAGGTTTGTCCAGTTATGTAGTGAAGATCATCAGCAGCTAATGTGAAAACCCAATTTTTTTTACTTACTTACAAGTTTAAAATGTTGAAGTCTTCCTCTCCAAGATGCAGTAAGTCTCTCATCATGATGATGTTTTGAAAGTATTATTTTATAAAGTTCTCCCCCTTCTGAAATCTGGGCAAACAAGAGGTTACAAGCTCGTCCATTATGACATAATAATGGGCTTTACTCCTCCTTCAGCCAGCTGTAATTACGCCCGCTTTGTTTATACAACAAGTCCTTTGGAGGTGAAGACTTCCGGGATTGGTGACGTACGGGGACAAACCTTGATGTTTGACCAATCACAGTAGAGTGGGCGTGGTTATGATAAACAAGATTTGATCTCCGGAAAATTAACTATTTTCAGTGGGCGGGGCTTAAAATCATTTTCTAATGTAAATATTTCAATGAAAAGAGAGTTTTGTACAAACAGACACATACTGATGATACAACAGAGGTCCAACATCTATTAAGTCATGATTGTTAAACATAAAAAGGAAACCAATAGAAACAGAAAATATAAAAAATGCTTTCTTCTTGAATGTTGCTAATTTTGCGTAATACAAATGGGGCTGAAATGTCAAAAATAAACTACTGTTGTACAAGGAGACATTTTTGGAATATTGTAAAAAGTGTAGCTCCAGTGCAGGAAGAGCTGAACACAATGTTACTCAATAATGAAGGTGTTGCCCCCTTTTTTAACTTGTGTGATACAATCAGTAAATGACTCTGCAGCCGGTGACTGTCGATTATTCCTCATTCAAACAGATAAAGATAAAAAACACTATAATACCCGAATGAATTATGATGACATTTTCAGGTATAAAAAAGTTTCTGATTAACATACTGTGTCTTGGCAAAACTTCTTTAATCACTGAGAAAGGATTAAATAGATGTTATGGCTCGGCTGGGTTAAAAGGAAGATAAAGGTGATGTACAGGCTGAAGTCAATAACCGGGCAGAGTGAGCTTCTGGAGATGAATCAAAGATGAATCAAAGTTCAACCTGGAGGCTCAGAGGTCAATCAATAGTTGACCTCAATGTTGTGGACAGAGCCGAGAGTTTCCCTCTGGTTATTTGAAACATCCTCTTCTGTGATTTTAGGACAAGGAACTACATGAAGCTGACAACAACCTCGCCAGCGCACGCTGACATCTAACCTGACCCGCACACAAACAGGAAGCAACACCATGTTTGACAAGTCCTTCCGTCAATATGATGATGTGACTCCGCAGACGCCTGTTAACTGACATGAATACAAATCATTACAAGACGCTTTAATTACATAATGAAATGTTGATTGAAACCTGATTGACCTGAGTTGTTTATCTGACAACGCTCTGAGAAAATGAAACATGTGTTTGTTGCTGACTAATTTAAAAACCATCTGTTCGGGGCAGATCGTTCCTCCCACTGCTTTGTATAATCAATAGCATTCGTAGCATCTAAAACCGCGGGAGGGAGGACGACAAAGCTTTGATGACAGTCACAAATTGATTTGAAGAAGAAAAAAAAAACATCTTTAACATTTGGAAATGGTCGCAGATCTTCTATGCAATAAGCAGGTAATTAGTGGATTTATGTAAACGCCGTCGAAGCATCATCTGAGAACCTTCTCCGTAAAGAATCCCGGTGTGTTCTCGCTTTAATATCCAGTTTAATTTCACCAGCGAAGCAGAAAATACGATCACACAGCAGACTGTTCTCGTCCCCGAGGGTGCGGCTGCCGGCTGTAACATCAAGCAGCGGAGCGGCACCCCCATAAAAAAAAAAAAAAAAAACCTTGAAGATGAATGCATCACCAAATTTTGGGTGAAATTTCCTCCCAGTATGCACTTTGTTTGCTTAACTAATGTGCTTTCGTTCAGGCACTTTGCCCAGTGAAAGATGTTTGTGTTCCTCCATTTTTTTTTTTTTACTGCATGAACTACTAGTTCGACAAACTAAAACGTCGTCTATGCCGAAGAAACATTCTTCCCACTTTTCTTGCGGAGAATTTTTACATTTTTTTGTTGTGTTAGTAATAGTTAGTATTAGTCCGCGGACTAAAGCCAGCAGCAATGTAGCATAAAATCATCAAAATAAACAACTTTAAGACGGACTCTTGCATTCATAAGAACCAATTGATGTCAGCTGGACAACTGGCCACTGCCAGCATTAATCAAATCACATCTTATTAATACATTCATCTTCCTTCGCTGTTTTATTAGAGAAAAGTAATGGTGCTAAATACATTCAACGCGTGCTGGGCCTCACCATAAAATGAAGGGCTTTAATCTAAGAAGCAATGCGAGCGCTTCCCTTGAGCAAATCACTGATGTGTGCATTTGCTTCAGGTTTTGTTGTTTCCTGGCATGAGGAGTGATAGCAATGGCCGTTCCGAACGAACAAAATTGTTTATGTTGGTTGTTGATGATGTGTAGAGGATGGAGAAACACTTGGAGGAATGTTGAGGAAGAATGAACTACAGTTCTCCTGCCGCCTTTAACTTATATATTCATCACATCATTACTCCGGGTTGAAACCCATCTAAATGTATTAAAGTTATATTTCATACAAAATTCAAGCTTCACTTATGTTCTACTCACCCTAAAGTCGAATGAGGGTTGGGATTATTTTCAGAGTAATCTGTTACGTTTTAGAGTTGAAGACAAAAATGTATGTTTATTTTAATGTAGCGACTGGAGCTCAGTTGTCTTCATCTTCAACTGCTCGTCCATGCAATGTACATCTTGTATTGAAGCCTCAACATGAGGAATTGTTACAGAAAAAACTTAAACAAGTCTATATTTTAAGATCGTTTGTAGATCAAGTTATCAGTCTCTTATTTTTCTGCCTGATGTCTTTCCTCATTCAAACAAATCGCAAGTGACAGTGCCAAGCACTCGATTTTGGCTGCTAGCCTAGTAGCTAAAAACAGGTTTAAAATAAAAACTTGTTGATTACTACTTTTTACTTCTATTAACTACTTTTGTCAAGCCTTCAATACAGGATTGACGTTACAGACGAGCACCATGGAGGTATTTGGAGGATTTTAAGTTTGTCTTTTTGGACGAAGATGAAGATGAAGACGACTGAGCTCCAGTTAAAACGTTAAAATGAACTTGCATTTTTGCAGCTTACTCTGAAAATAATCGCAAACCCTAGTCAACATGAGGACAACAATTTAATTTACAGCAGTTTTAGAATGAGATATACATTGGAAGTTTCAAAACACACATCTTGGTTTTATTTGGTAACAGTTGGTTGAAGTAGCTGAAGGTCCATCACATCTCGCCAAACCTACCGAGTTAATGGTTCACATATAAAGCTGGAAAGCCTGTTCAATTCAAGCCACGTCAGCCAATCAGAAGTCAGACTACAAAGCTATGTTTGCTCATCGTTGTCGGTATATACAGATGCTTTATTACCCAAGATGTCTGCCAATGCCTGAGGTCAAGGCGGTGAGACAGTGAGCTTTTATTATTACCTGCTATATTAGCTTTTATGTTTGCTTTTATGCTCACAAGTGTTAGTTGCTGAGGTGAATCTGTCAGGGCTGCTGAAGGTGAAGGTACAATAAGGCAGAGCGAGGCAGGGGTCCATTGAGGCAGGTACTTTAATCCAAATGGAGAGAGTGGGTCGTACAGGAAAAGCTGGAAAGATCAGACTGACAGAATCAAAAGTCAGAAAAATTACTTGAACACCAATAACAAGAGAAAACTAAAGAGTTGAGCTCACAGGAGTTAAAATAATAGTTCACTTGAAATTCAAAGTGCCCTCATTTTCTACTCACCCTCATGTCGACAAAAGGGTTGGAATTATTTTCAGAGTAATCCGTTCCTTTTTAGAGTTAAAGGCAAACATGTACGTTCATTTTAATGTAGTGACAGGAGCTCAGCTGTCCTCGTCTCCATATCAAGTAAACAGCAGAGAAAAGTACAGGAAGTGTACAAGACGACAAAAACACAGACTCTGACAGAATCAAAATCGTTTTAGAAATTTAGAGATATAGTTTTATTTTTGAACAAAAGGCTACTGCAGGTAGAAATGGAAGTCAGAGGAAGACCAACCTAAAGGAGAAGAGGAGAAGACAAAGACTCGCCGCCAAGATGTGCTGCGTCTTTGTTCCCAGAACAAATCCAGATGTTAAAAGTCATGTTGGGTGTGAACCCCATTTTCATTTTCAACAATTTTTCCCACGTCAAGTCTTTCTTTGACTTGTAATCCTGGTACAATTGTATGTAACGAGACCCCTTAAAGCCGCAGTACATAAAATGTTTTTTTTATATATATATATATATATATATATATATATATATATATTTAGGTACACCTGTGTCGGGGAGACAATTCTGATGTCAATCTGTTTAAAAATGTCTGGGTACCTTTTTTTATCATCACATTTTTTGTGATGTTTGGCATCCTTCATAAAGCCATATTCTTTCAACTCTTCAGCTCCATGTGAACATCAAACTTCTTTACAGCATTTATTCTCTCCATAATTAACAGGAAATAAACCAAACAAAAGCTCTGACGAGAGCCTTTCTCTCCGGAGACTGTTCAGTTTTCACGAGACTGTAATTGCCCACTTCCAACAGTGTTGGAGGAAGAAACATTATTTTAAGTGGTTAAGTGCTGCTTCAAATATTGAACAGCTATTCAGGGAAAAAAAAGGAGTGTAGAAGCATTAAGACCTACAAATAGTTAATCTGTCAAGTTTCCTGTTTCAAATATTCCGATTAAGGTCTTGAATCGATTAGTTACTGATGAAGGCATCATAAGTTATTCATATAAAGGGTTGAGTATTGGTAAGAATCTGGCGATACAATACGTATCACGATACAGAGACAACTATAAGATATAGTGTGCGTCTAAGGAACCAACAGTGTATTTATAACAATGCAGAATTTATGCAAAGTATCCTCTCGTCCACAGTCATCGCCAGAATCACACAGGATCTAGCTGTGGAGGATGTCATGATGTTATCTAGCGTACAGAAGTTTAATTGCAACTCAAAAATGAAAAAACAATGTTGATATTTGCAAAGTAATTGTACACTATTAAGCATAAAATAATCCAGGCAAAAAATATAATATGATTTAGAATGCAAATACATTACTATAATAAAAATGACATAAATTAGATTAAGGGAAATTTTGCATGAATTTGAAAATGAACACCCCTATGCATTTACATTTGAAGTTATATTTTTCTCTTAGAAACAACATTTATAATCTTATATTAAACATTACATGTGGTTTAGGTAAACTTTATGATTGGTTTCTAGACGTATTTGTGATATTTTAAAGAATTTTTTTGTTGACTTATTTGGTACATTTGTGACTCCAGACTTTGTGAAGCTTAAAGAGGAAACAGAAAAAAGATTATTCACAGAGGAAAAAAACATCAATTTAAAAAAAAAAAATAGAATTTGCATAAAGAGGTAAACTATCTTCCACCAGCCACACTGTCTTTATTTTGGCATTAGTTTCAAGCTGATCCCAAAAAACACTCTCTCAACCCCATGACTTCTTAATGAAGCTTCACGGTATAATCCTGTCTTCATCTCCCTCCATGAGGGTTATTTTCTTCACAACACAACATCTTAAAACTCCTGAACAACTCTGTCAAGTACGAGCGGGGAATCACAGAGCGCCACTGAGCTCCAAAGAGAACATTAAAGTAACAGAATTGTGGTGGTCCAAGCCCTGCAGGCACAACAGTGAGTGACTGGGTTTTAGTGTCCACATCAATATTTAAACAGCAGCTGCAGTATCAGGGAAGAAGAAAGAGGAGTAATTTAAACACGGCAGAACGAAAACACCACTTTGTTTTTAATGTCAACTGTTAACCGTTCGGTTCATCATTTAGCTATCGCTGGTAACAGGAGGAGGTCAAAGAGAGGATGGAAGAGGTGGAAGTGAGGGCAGCTCTGAGGAGGTGAGGTTGAGCAGACTTACAAGGATGCATGACAAGTGTACGGAAAATTGATATGTGTCAATTTTGTAGAGGATGCTCAGTAATGCTCTTCAACTTAACCATGAGAAAAGATAGAAAGAGGAGGAAAACGATCATGCAGAAAGAAAGAAAGACATGAAAAGGAGAGGTGAGACGCCGGAGGCTGATCGAGAATGCTGAGTTGTTCTGAGGAGGAACCCTCAAAAGATGGAAAAATGAAGACGGAAAATAGAGAATAATTCAAGTCTAAGGATTCTTGTGTTTTTTACATGGTGAGAGGTGTCAGAGAGTCATAAATAAAAGTTGATAACGTTTCTTCTTTAAAGTATAATCATGTAGTGAATGTGAAAATTTGGATTTAAAACATTTAGGTCAACCATCTAGCCCAGACATGGAAACCCCCAACTCCAACTCTATCTATGTGACGTTATACTAATACTAGAACACTAGAGTACTAGAACTGACCATGTAGAAATGTATCTGATGGCTGTAGAACAATTTATTACTATTTAAACTCTACATATTACTTGTTAAAGATGTTTGTTTTGAGATATTTTCTCAAATTCAAATAGGTATTATTATATTTTTTTTTAATTAAGTGTTTTCATGATAATTTTTTCACCTGAATCTATAGAAAACGTTTTTTTTTCTTATTTAGAATCATTATAATGATAAATACAAAAAAATGAGATAACATACAATTAAATTAAGACTAAAACTCATTTTATAATGTCTTTTTTATTCAAAAATGTTTTGGTTTTCCATCAACTTAAACTTAACATCTCCTTATCAGAATCAAAAACTTTTTTTTTGCCAGTGTTGAAAACACAACATACGATTTTTTTTGTGTTTTCAATACTGATGTAGCCCAAACAGGGTTGAGTCTTCCACCATTTTTTAAAAATGATTATCAAACATTTTCTTTTGCAATATGATCCCTAAAGATAAAGACAACTTTTGTTATTGGCCCCTATACTTCCCCATACTTTGACCTGTTCAATCCTATTTAAAAATGGATGCTATAATCTCATTTGAATCAAATAAAACAATTCAAATTCCAAGGCTGTGCGGCGTGCTAATAACCCATAAGTCACCCACAAAGCTGGATGTCAGGTGGATTGCACCTGATCAACACTTTAAATGTTAGCACTCTCAGCACGCCTCTGATATGGTACTTTAATACCAACTAAACCCATTTATTGGTCTCCTTTCTCTTTGTTTTCCTCTGCACCTCCTGCTCCCTCACAGTCAATTGTCCTGGTTATTGATTCTCCCGGAGGGGATGATTACCCCTGGCCCGTGTCAGAACAGTGAGTCAGGCTGCTGATAATGCCTTCACTCAATGCACAATAACAACTCAGGTGCCCCAGGTGCGCCAGCTAGCTGCGGCGGGCGGGCTAGCATGCTAATTCCCAGTGACTTGTGATAAATGTATGCTGTCATTCCTGGGGAACAAAGCCGCGCAACTCCAGGGCCAGTCCGTAGAGCTTTATCCAACAAACAAGGGGGTCAGGGAAGGTGTATGAGGTACCTACTGAGTACTGAGCACAGTCCTGCTGAATATTTCACCGTGAGTACACAACCAGCAGGTCTCTAGACATCTCATTAGTCTTGACCTGGTATGAAATATAAAAAGCTTACTCAGTGTATGTGTGAGGTCAACGTTAAAGATTTTAACATTTGTTCAGTGACACACACACCTTGGCAAACACACACACACACACACACACACACACACACACACACACACACACACACACACACACACACACACACACACACACACACACACACACACACACACACCACCACTACTACTACTTTTACTGTTACAACCACTAACACTACTACTATTACTATTACTTCTGCCCCTACCACTTCTATAACCACAACTACTACTACTAATACCACCAACACTTCTAATACCACTATCACTACTATAAAGACTTCTACAATTGCTACTACCACTACTAGTACAACTACCTTTAAGAGTTTTACCACTTCTACTTCCACTACTACTACTAATACCAATACCTTTAGGAGTTCTACCACTTCTACTACTACTAATAACACTACTACTACTACTACTACTACCTATACCAGTACTACTACTAAAACTACTACTAACACTACTGCTACTACCACTTCTACTACCACTACTACTATATCCACCACTACTACTACCACTACACCAACTACTACTACTACTAATAGTGTCCCTAATACTTCTACTATCACCTCTACTATCACCACTAGCTCTAGCACGTACACTATCACTATTCATATCACTATCACTACTACTACCATTGCTACTACTTATACCACTACCACTACTTTTAGGATTTATACCAGTTATACTACCACTACTACTACTACCTCTACCAGTACCACTACTAACACTACTGTTACTACCACTTCTACTATCACTACTACTATCACCACCACTACTACTATCACTATGCCTACTACTACTACTAGTACTACTACTGCTACTACTAGTGTCCCTAATACTTCTACTACCACACCTATTATCACCACTACATCTAGTACTAACACTTTCACTATTGATACCACTATCACTACTACTACTACTACTCATAATAATAATAATAATAATAACAATAATAATGTACTGTAAATAACAAATACACAGGCATACAACAAACACCAGAGGTTTATACAATTCCATTAAAAAACTAACTCAGTCAGAGAGACACAATAAAAAAAACAAGATACTTAAGACTTATTACATTCTCTCTGCTACCTAATTGTCATATCTTTTTTCACACGTTTCTTTAATTCTGTTTACACTCGACAACAAACACACGTCGTCTGTGGAGGGAATTGATTTCTCAATTTCTGTTAGCTACAGGCTAATCACAACAAAACGTGTTTATTGCTCGTCCTCCAGTTAAGCGGCAGTGTAATATTCAAGCTCCTGGTGTGGGTTTCACCACAAAGACAGCAGTCGGCGTCAAAACAAGACTGAAAAAGGAGGGGTGGGAAGCTTTGGAGGGATATCTATGATCCTTTTGCTTATGCTTGTAAAAAAAACACCCACACAAACACATAGATTCCAGCATACGCAGTGCCCAGAATGAATGAATAAAGGGAGAACACACAAACTCAACACAGAAAGAGACTGGGAAGCGAAGCAGAATCCTTCTTGATGTGAGACGATCGCGCTCGGCTGTTGTACTTGAAATACTTAGTGCTCAGATTATAGTCCATACATTGGTCTGTAAAGTATTTCTCTCTGACTGAAGCTAAAATGTCGATTATAGTTTGAGTGACAGATTATGTTTAAGGAAATCCCTCGTCAACTTTTTGGCAACATTTGGGTCGACAACTGAAGAAAAGTGGACCTGATGTAACCTGTAGCAGTTACCTGCTCTTCTTATGGAGGTAAGTAACCTGCTTTATTGGAGTGTTTCCAGACCCTTCAAGAGATGAATTCTCACCCATGTATTAGATCTGCCTTATGGTCTTTTCCCAGTTGAATGCACTAAAATACCTAAGCAGAGAGGCATCCATGAAGATGCCTGAGTCACCTCAACTGGCTACTATAGATATGGGGGAGCAGTGGTGATAGGTGTCTTTCATGGATACCTGAGCTTTTAAACCTATGTGCCAGTAAACAGACAGTGACAGTAAAAATGTCCGCAATCTTGTACTTTTGGCAAGTTACAGAATGAATCAAGAGCTTAACAATGACAAACCAATACACCTAAGATGCTTTCAAACCTGACTGGACTGTAAAAAAAAAATAGATCAGAAATAACCATCTGGGTGCAGGACATCTTTGCAGGGTTTTTCACTCAATTAGCAAAAAAAAAAGACTATTTTAACTGCAGTTTTTGTGTGATGACTTAGGAAGCAATTGTTTTTACTCAACTTTAAAGTGATTGCTATGTCACAGAATTTACATAGAAGTTGTGCAGAAAACATACACTCAACGGCCATCTTATTTAACCCTTTGGAGGTTGCTCACCTTGACCCAGAGACAACACAAGTGATACCACAAACACATTTGTTTTCAGGTCTTCGGGTCACCTTGACCCACAGATAACACAACTCAATATCTAAAGGCTTTATCAGATATAAGCTTTACATATAGGACACATTTTTGGGGAATTGAGCTGCTTGGCAGAGGTCTGTGCTCTTAAGGGGGGATTTTCTACTTTATAAACATAAACTTTTTTTATTGTTTGGTTCAACTTTTCATTTTTTGAATACAAAACTTCAGCACTGAATTTAAAGCCGCTCAAATCATTTGGAGCAATGCTTGCATGAGTTGATCCAGGACACACCAGCTCTTTGACTTCATCTTCACGTTGCCCTTTACCACTTCTATCGTCGTGCCATACAAAATAATGCATTTTTAACCTACGGGAGCTCCGACTGTCCCTTCAGCGGCACTTCATTTCACTTTCATTAATCCAGACTTTTCTGTCCGGGTGGTATTTTTCTCTTTTCCCACTGCAAAGGCAAAGGTTGTTCACAGATCGCTACATTGAAATATAAATAAGAAACTCTTTTTTTTACCTCCATCTTTTTCATCTCAGCAGCTGCGAGACAGATCTTGTGTCTGATCTTTGACGCTTGCTTGGACCTGATATTTGGTTTTCTTTTCTTTGCTCTTTCTCTGGAAATGAAAAAGATCAAATCCCTTTCAGTTATTAACAATGAGGATGTTTTACACTCTCTTGAAAAGGTTCCGGATGTCAAAGGAAACATTAGTGAATAATTGACGAGAGTCATTAGACAGCATTACTTTGTTATATTAAATATTTATACAGAAATTCTAACATTAGAGGTTTATTAACATACACGTGGGCAGCGCTGTATTGAATATATATGCATATTATATTCTAAATCTACACTTTTTACCGATGCACTCTAAGTTATATTTTGACTTTTTTGTCATACTTCTGTGATAATTGGCTTCATTTTAAACAGTCAGGCAGTACTCGTGCAGTCAAACCTTTTAGCTAGTATGTTAATGATGCTCTTAACTACGCCACTAAGGTCGCCCACCAGGTCAACCATGTGACGACCAAACGGCAGTGAGTTGGAGAAAGCGTTTGCATTCATTTCCATAATGGCGAAAGTACTCAGAACACTTTTTGAATTTTCCATAGAAATTAAATGGGAAGTTTGTTAGGAATTGTTAGGATGTTTTAACCCTTGCGTTACCCTTGCTAGGAGACCCAGAGGCCCGATAACAGATGTGTTTGTGATATCCCTTGTGTTGACTCAGGGTCAAGGTAACATTTTTATTGGGCCAGCGGTTCACCATGACCCCAAGATAACACGAGGGTTAAATAAAGTAATTTATCCACCTCCGATCGTGTTATACTTCCACAAAATAGATTGATTTTGTCTGACTAACGATAGCAGCCAGAATGCCTGCTGTGGCAATATTTTTTTGGGATAAGTTATTATGTGAGATGTGGGCTATTATCAGTTTTCAGTACATGGGTAATGATATTGGCTGATTTGGACAGGATAAGAAATAGGAGTTTAAAGTGGGAGAGGTCAATCCGCACACTGCTGCCATCATTTGAGGTATCTTCCTGTGCGATCAAATCTACTTTAAGGTATCATTGCTAGAATAAAAAAAGAAAAACTAATTTCGGAAGAAATTGGACCATGGAGGAAACTCTATTTTTGGTTCAAGCGGAAGCAGATTACAAATGTACATACTGCTATGGTGTATAATTTACCACCCGTCTATTACTGTACTTTTCCTGTATGTACCCTTATGAAAAAACATTTTCAATATTGTTCCGTGAATGTATTTCTGTACCTCCAACCACACATTTCCATCTTTATTGATTAGATATCATACTGTACACTTGTTTTGACTGCTCTGTTAATTTGTTTTTGGCTTTTGCCATTTTTCTATCCGCCTGATTTTTCCGCACTTGTTCGGATTTATGTTTTATTTGTATTCAGGTGTATTTCTTTCAATTTGATGATGCATTTGTTCTTCTTTCTTGATGATGGTTATATTATCCCATACATTAAAAAAAATAGTTTATGCTCTGCCTCCAGTCACTACATCTACTCTGGTCCAGTTTGTTCTGGGTTTCCTGACCGTCTCATTCAAACTAGTCATGTCTAGCTCCTCAAATGAGAAATTTTGGTTCAGAATTAAATCAACCGTGCCTTTGCAGCTTCATTTCAAGGAGATGTACGGGTCAAAAAGGGATGGGCTGGGACCGATCATGGTGAATGATTGATGTTGAACATCATGTAGCGCTTGATGGTGGAGGATTAAAGCTTCACCAACACCCTTTTATCTGAGCCTTCTTTCCAAGATACCAGATGTTCACCTGACACTTTCGGTCTCAGGTGAGTGCTGGGGTTGTTTTTGCACCACGTCTGTCCGGTAAACACATTCATTTAAATCACTCCAAGTCTGAAAAACATCTGTTGAGATCGGGAAAACTTCAGTCAAAGGCTGCTTCTGTTGAGGGTTGGTCTGAAGTGTCTGATGTTACCGGCATATGGTCCAGTTTATTGATCGTATATATAATATATGGTGACTAAAACACACTCCAAGGATAAAGTGTGATCTAGGATCTCATAGGAGACTTGTAGTAAAATTGAAAACAGCCGTTGTCTATTATTTCTATTAGTGAATGGATGCTGGGTTCGACAATAAAACAGCCATAAGAGGCAGAAGAGTTTGTTCTTGTGCGCTGATCTAACACCACAATCAGAAAAGAGAAGACGAGGAGTGGAATAGTGTTTTTTTTTAGATATACTGTATGTCAGCTGAATATGTCTGAGGCTGTTTCCTATAGTTATTTTGCACATGTTTATAATGAAATCTCCTGTATTTATGACTGGAATGGTCACTCACATCTGCAGATCACATTTTCCTTTTATTAAATATCTGGAGTTGAAAGAGAATGATGGTAGATTTTTCTTTCCACCTGCCTGTGTTCCCAAAAACAAAAAGGGTCTTGGTCAGGGCTCGACTGAAGCTCTACCATGTTTGAAATGCAATTGTCACACTTCTCCTCCCACCCTTCAAGGCTCCTGCACTACCCCCCCAAACCCCCCCCCCCAGCTCAGTGAAGCCCATCGGCTGAGGACAAATGTGGAAGAACAGGTTCACTTCACTTCTCTGTGATTGATTCCTATATGATAACTTCAGGCTTTATGGTAGTAAAAACTATGGTTGAATATAGAGGTAGATTATTCAAGTATTTGTTGTAAAGCATTTTATTTACAAAGAATGAAGGTTTTTTTTTCTTTTGGAAAGCTACCAACTTTTTTCCATTTAACACCAACTGATTCCTCTGGGAAAGAATAATAATAATAATTAGACCAATGATTCTGTATTCACAATTGAGGGGTATAGAAAACCAGTGATTACTTGTTGATGTTGTTACCATTACTGCATGTTTATCGAAAAACATTTTCACTACCGATTAGGAAAAACTGTTGAAAGCAGATGAATGGATTAACCTTCTAAAAAAAAGATAATTAATGTTTCATGAGATATTAATTGAATAATGTGGAAGGAATATTTATTGTCCATTTCTATACATTACAACACTAAAAGTCATGTTTAACCTTGATGGGATCCTCATAAATTACATATAAAAGGAACCCACATTTCGTCAGGTAAGCAAAGAGAAAGGAGCCAAATGTAAAACCTTCCTGATGCAAAAAAAGCATTTACAGACGGAAAAAAAGGGATAGTAGACCATTATAGTGTTAGAATTACTAAATGTACCAGCAAATTAAAAAACCTCCGAGGTCATAACAAAGCTCTTCTTCAATGTTTGCCAGGAGGGATTTTTATTTCAAAAGTTGTCTTCTATGCTAATGTCCAGTGTAAGTGATTTATGGGAATAATTAATGGCAAGACTTCCAGGTGAGCGTGTTAAATCATGCAGGGTTGTGCGCATCAATATTCCTGTTTAAATCAAGAAACATCTGTCTCTGCAGAAAAACTGTGGTGATCGTTTTACACAATCTCGCAGTTTAAACGATTCCATAGAAATCCTGTTTAAATGTGTTTTCACGCCACATTGTGTGACTTATATTTTTAGAATACTTTATTATGCATTTGCTGCTTCGTATTGTTGAATCTGCAATTTAAACGTGTTAGTTCACAGGTGGTCCATCCAAGCAGTTTCACAACACACATGGCTGGCACACATAAATATACTGTATGTGCTATTAAAGTGTTTTTAATTTGCTGTGCAGAAAAAACAATGCAAATCGCTGCTTATCGCACGTCGTGATCCTCATGATGGAGCCACAGAATTGTAAACATTTCTACAGTATACAGTGTGATAACCTATAATCTGCAACAGAACCAGTGTTGTAGTTCTCGTGCTCCAAGGTCTTTACCTTGTTTGGGTATCAATGGTCCATGGCAGGGGCGTCAAACTGGTCCAGAAAAGGGTCCAGAGAGTGCAGGTTTTTGTTCAACCAGTCAAGCACACATGAGTTAACCAATCAGGTGTCGGCTTAAACTATAGACATGTATATATAGACACCGCATAGAATCATATTCAAAATGTTTTTTTTATAATCATATACATTTATACTGTATATCATTTATGTCTATCTGGTCTGAGGTTTAAAAAAACAACCCTGTGAAATAGCTTGACAAATGATCCATGATGATACATGATCACTTCTATAGTGTAAACACAGCATTCCTCTATAGAAGTAATGCACTGTAGTAGCGAAAGGCAATGTACCAAGATGTCCGCCCTGTATGCACACCGCTCTATTCCACCTGTGGTCTATGATCTTTGTATTGGCTGGTTACAATAATTAAAAGCAAAAGATCAAGACAGAAACCGAAGTGAAACATTAGACTGTCCCTAAAGACAAGATGGGCAATCTTGATTTCAATGATTTCAAGACACATAGTGGATTGATGGTCTTTGACACATTTATTTAAATTTATTTGATTTGCCAATGATTTATATCAAGTAAAATTAATTATTAATCGTTGATTGTTAAACTGCATTATGTTTAATGTGATTGAATTTTGGCAGAAAAGAAGTCTGGTGGTCGGGATGAAGGGGTGGAGAGAAGTTGCTACTTAAGGACACAGTTCAAATAATTGAGTTCAGTTAAGAGTTTAAATTAAATTGATCATCACAAAAATACTATGAAAACAAGCAATAAACAACAACAATAACACTGTTGCTGCTTTGACAGTTATCCCTCGGGCTATTAAATTGTACAATTCTGAGTTCGGGGGCAGGAGTGGGGTGAAAGTATCTGGATGTTCTGTTCCATGTTAGTCTTTGTATCTTTGTCTTTGTTGTTTTTCTTTCCTTGACCTATGTCCTTTGTCTTTGTCTTTAGACTTAGATTGTGTCATCTTGTTCTTCCTCTTTATGTTCTTCTTATTTTATTTTTTATGTATTATTTTTTATTGTTTATGAAAAATTGCTGGCTATTGGTAAAAAACAATTTCCCAAAGGAGACCTCCTGAGGGATCAATAAAGTTTTACCTTACCTTACCTTATCTATAGTTTTATTGATTTTAGAGTCAGATGCTACCAAAATTAATCTAAATATAAACATCTGAACTACTGCTAAAACACTTCAAGTTTTAAAAGCTCTGTACAAACTTAATCATCTGTTTGTGGTAAACTATCTGTTTTTTTTCCTATCGTATATATTCATGTTATGTGATGTGAGTCAGTGTCCCACGTCTCCATCGGTGGTTCCTTGTGTAACCACTATCAATGTTTTGCCTTTTCTCCCCATTGCCTCTTTTTCATGTTTCATTAAACATGAATCCAATTTCCACATGCAACCATTCCGGGGCCACATGAATAACGCCTCCCTCTCGGTTTAGGTTATATATGTGGCAGCGTGAAAATGAGCTTTTTGGGAGCAGATGCCGTCCGCGCGTCACTAAAAGAGGAGTCAATGTTTGATGGATTTGTTTGTTACTTTGATGAGCCGTGCTATCTGGTTTGCAGCAGGGAAACTGGGCATATCGCTTCTTTAAAAATGTACTCAGTGGCACGAGGCATACCAGCGATTCCCCGTCTCTTATCATCGTAATTGCAGGAAGGCATGTAAGTTCCTGTCAGGAAAACTGAGAATGATGCATAAAGATCTTGACTGTGTATTCATATTGCCTGTCGTTTCCTATTTATCTACAAAGGATGATGTAGCATAAGACACTCAACTTGATAGAAACTAGATGCTGCAGATACTGTTCCAGAGGAACATGGTGGAACATGGTGAAAAGAGACATCCTCATCCCAGCTAATCTAAATTGTCGAGTGCGTTTATCACCGAACCTTGTGAATATGACAAAAGTGGCAGGAAGCTGGAATATGCTGCTGCTCCTGTCAAGAGATTTTCTCTGTAATAGACTGGCTGGATTGAATTGCTCCTGAAGATGGAGATTTAAAAGGGCAACTAATGTGAAAATGTGAAAACCTAACTCTCCTGACTCACTCACATGTTTCTCCAGAAAAAAAAAGTGTTTTCAGTGGGCGGGGCTTAAGCACATTTTCTAACGTAAATATTTAAATGAAAAGAGAGTTTTGTACAAACATAAATACGGATGAATACAATAGAGGTCCAAGATCTATTTAAGAGACATTAGTTGCTGTTTAACGTACACTGAGAAATCCTGTTACAAACATTGCTGGACATAGAGCTTGTGTTTATCTTAACTGTGATATTTTTCAGGTTAATCAGCCGAACAGTTTCTCAAACTATTTTTTTTTTCATCAAAACAAAAATAAAGCTGACACTTGTCCTTGATCTCACACATTTCAAGAATGTTTCTCTTCTAAGAATAACATCATCAGTTATTTGGTGTTTGCTTCAATCGGTGAAGTTGTAAAAACCCTTTGTATCTTTACACAATACATAATTCCTGGCTCAGCTTTTTTGGCCATGACACTGTTTCATGATACAGTGTCTTCATTTTTAAAAGACCACTCGGTAGCACTCTAAATTTAAAAATGATGCAAGCTTTGTTTATTAGATCAGAGCAAAAATCCTGTGTGCCATCTAGTGGCCGTTCAAAATAACGATACTGTATCATGACACAATACCTCATGGGACCTCAACTGTCACTAATATGAACAAACTCTTTAGCAAGAAAGAAATAAACATATCAACAGTTATTGTTTGTTTATAAAGCATTTGTTTTAACATTTAAAAAAATTAGATTTTAATCAAAAAGGAGTCCTTTGGCCTGCCGTGATCATATAGTGGTTACAACCCTGCATTGTGGCCACAGCAACCCCGGTTTGAATCCTGGTCACAGCATTTTCCCCACATCATTATTGCAACAAGAATAAATATACCTCTTTTAATAAACTTAGCTAAGCTTAGGATAAAATATAAACTAATTTGTTAAGATAGACATGGTTAGTACCTGTGTCGTGGACGCAGCAACCCTGGTTGGAATCCAGGTCACGGCACTTTTAGAAGATCCAAATGAAGTTTCTGAATGGTCTCCAGGTGTGATGGACGGGTGGTGGTGATTTTCCAGAGGGTGTCCTGGATCTTTGTGCCGTGAACTCATGACAAACACATTCTTCCTTCATAGTCAGCAGTAACCGTGGTACCTCACCCTTGTTTTTTTTGTGTTGTTCACCTTTTTCTTTCCCAGCTTGTGTGTAAAGAAAGTGTTACATGTGATTACGTGAATGCTGAGACCCTCATCCAGGTCCAGGACAACTTTCAACTGGCTCCTAAAATTTCCGAAATGTAATTCTGAATTCTCTTCTTTGACATCCTCATGAAAAGAGTGTAAAATCTCCAGAAATGTGCAACCAATTTCACACACATGTCAGCGTCACCACAGATACATGAGACACAGGACAAATTTTCAATTTTCTCTAATATTGTGGTTCAGTAGTAGAGATAATACATGGAACCAGTGATGGTACAGTGATGGTACTCTGTGTTGGGCCATGTAACCCTGCTTTCATTCCGGGTCAAGGCATACAATAATATATGTGCTTATTGACACACTGTAGAAGTAGAGTTCAGTAGTTGATATATCTTTGTCATCGAACAGACATAAGGTGTGGAAAAAAAAAAAGTTCTTTGTGTGAGTGTGCGATTGACAGGTTGTCTTGTTGTGACACACTGGTGATTTTCCCCTGAGGGTCTTCTTCCTCTCACCCTCAGGGCCCCAAGCTGGGATAAAGACATCTATTCAACCTGAAGGTAAAAAAAATAAGCTGAAGAAAATAAATCAAACCACCACAAGTGATTTCATTGTGAGTGAAGGTCGGATGGTACAATTTTTACAACTAAAACTTTTCCTTCTCTCAAAAAGTTGAATGTTAAACAATATTGTTGTGTACTTCAAGATTAGGGTTTAAGTGATTTTCCTAACTTAGTTTCTTACTAACTCTTAATACCTTTGCACAAAGATACAAAGAAAACTTAACTTGATACAGAGATTTGTTTTTGTAGAAAGAACGTTTGTGTATTTTCCCCTCACTGATCGATAATTAAAATAACTTTCAGTGTGATCTATTTACTACAGATTAGTTCTGCTTTAAGGTAGTGAGGCTGTTGTTCATTCCAGCTACACAGAGATGAAAAGTTGAATATGGTTGAAGAATCTCTGGGTCACAGCTTTTGCTGAAACATTCCTCTAGTGCATGTTGGGTAAGAGACTCGACCCCGGTTCAAATCCAGGTCAGAGCACTTTTACCACAGTATTATTAAAAATAATGAACAATCCTGGCAACTTCCTTGTTAACTGAATTATTAGCTAACAAGGAGAGATAAAAAAGTAAAAATGTCATGAAGCAAACTTGTTGAAATATTTTTTACTTGAGTAGTGGGTCAGTCTTTTTTTCTATGGATTATTTCTGTTCTGTAACATTAGTCTGTGTTACCCTGGTTAGAAACTGGGATCCTTTTTTTTTTGTTCAACTAGATTTTCATTGATTGGACAAACTAAATAACAACAATCTTATTAAATCATTTTTTAACAAAATGCTATTGCTATGCTAGCAACGAAAGAAAAAATAATCCAGAAACCGTAGTCCCCAGAAAAAGGATTCCAGAATCAATTCAATACAAAAGGATTTATTTATTTTTCCTAGCATTATATTAGGGTCAAGTTGACCCGACAGCCCGAAAACAAATGTGTTTGTAGTCTCCCTTGTGTTGTCTCTGGTTCAAGGTGAACGACCTCCATCACTGTATATGTATTTCCAGGGAAGTCGTTCACTTGACCAGGAGACAACACAAGGGATACCACAAACACATTTGTTTTCAGGCCTTCGGGTAACCCTGAACCTGAGGTAAAAGAAAGAAAACAAAATATAAATTCACAATATATTATTGAGCTTAAAAATAGAAAACGTTGTTGTTATTATTATTATTAGTCAAAGATTGCATTTGTTTTGTATTGTTTGTAATGCTGTTTTTCACTGTCCTCCCTTTTTTGCTTCTGTCCTAGAGAATGTAACGACAACACTAAAAGCCTTGAATCCTCACAGTGAAACACAATCACTAGAAGCCAAGGTCTGTACGCCAGTCCTGCTTCTTTGATGGTAAATTAACCACAGTTGGAGCCACGCCATGTCTGAAAAATAGATCTTTGGTTCTTATAAAGCATCTTACGACCGAGTTACATTGATTGTGTTCAAAAATACATTTTTACTTCCTACGATACGACCTTTCATAAAGAATCTTTCATAGTGTTTTTACTCTCAAGAATCTGAATGCTTCTCAGTTTTTGTTTTAAAATATCAGACATCGCTGACTGAATTTCTGAACAGCATTTAGATATGAACTCTTTAGACCATAAAAATCAGAAAGGCTTGCAGAAAGGTCATCATCTAATTGGACACAGCTCACAGATTAAACACATTCAGCAGGGGGTGGGAGGAGGGGTCTCTCTTTCATTAGACAGACCACAGAGAGCTTCCCAGACCACCGTTATAACCTTCCCACCTTCCGTTATTTTTCTTACACTTTAATTTAAACCTGTTTTAATGAATAAATAAACATTTAAATCTAGAAGCACTGCGTCATCATTTCTGATGATACTTTGATTTTATTTAGTCACATGAAGCAATTAATTCTTCAGAAATATATTATTTTTTTATTTTTTTACAATGAATTCATCTTTTTCCATAGTACATTGATAAAAGTGTGTTGCCATTACATATCAAATATACGTCAAATTTGTCAAATGGTGAATTAAGTAGCAAGTAGATGGAGGACGGATGAAAATTATGAGGATGTTTAGATGTTATTTAGATTGATCTTTCTTCTCTGTTTTTATCTTTAACTTTTTAGCTACTTTTTTCAGAGGTCGGATATGTTACTATACAAAAGACACAAAGAATAAAAAAATTAAAAAAAGATTAGCAAGGCACAAACGATGGTATGGTATTGAAATATGTTTTTTTTTAACTCTTGTATTATCTCGGGGTCATCATGACCCGAAGACCCTTAAACAAAAATGTTTGTGGTACCCCTTGTGTTGCTTCTGGGTCAAGGTGAGCAACCACCACTGCTGCATGTATTTCTAGAAGCAGGGGAGGTCTATTAACCTTGATCAAAACAAACTTTTTTTTTCAGGCGGTCGGGTCACCTTGACCCTGAGTTAGCACAAGGGTTAAAAAAGATACAGTGAGAATGTCTAATAATTGTTCTTCAAAATGGCCACGTTTGATGGAGTGAACACGGGTTTAGGGTCATCAAACCAAGAGTTATCTCTGTCATGATTCCTGCGCAATGTGTTTTATTTTGGCGAGATCTCTTCCTGTTTTGCTTTTTGTTTACCTTTAAGCAAGAATTTGATTTGTGGCGTTCTCTTCCCTGTTCCTAACAAGCTCCAAAGCTCTACTCCGATTGCTACCTGAAACTTGTACTTTTGGAATGTCCCAAGAATGTTCCTGACGTTGTCAGCGTTTTTTGGTATAGTCAAATGTTTTCTCTCTTTTTTAGAGTTCTGTTCCAGTTGTGCCCCTGTCCCGTTTTGTTCCAGGTTTTGCCCATGTTGGAGCCCGTTTTGGATTTACCTCTTTCAGATTGAATTATTAAAGACACTGACTTTGGACACTTACTCTTGTTTGTTGGACTGTTTCCGCTTCTTCTGACTCCTCCCCCCGAGGCAATCTCTTTCAGAATCTCAAAATAAAAGTTCCTTTATCTTCCACCAGTTAAACATTTGGACAAACCAGGCTGCGAAAAAGAGAGAAGTCTGAAGGATTGTTCTTCCATGCCATTTATTTTACGGCTCTGTTGTTGAGATTTGATCGATGGATTTGTTTGTTATGTGTTGCCATTTCATCAATAATTGTTGTTCAGTCACGTGGACCATGTCTTCCCTCCTCCAATCGTATCCGTGATGAGGACCTTCAGCAGGAGATCACCTGCGACTGCGAGGGTGTACCGAGCAGCTTCACGCCGAGTTAAAAAATCTCCACATATGGGTCACTGCCGTGTTCTCGTGAATGTGTTTGAGTGATGGAAGCTCGAATTATCCCAGATCAGCCATTATGGAGAATTATATCAAATCAAAGCGAAACAAGATCCCCAGAGGCGAGTATGAAGGTGAGGAGATGATGTGTTGTACTGGATGACGGGAATATTAGTTTGCTCTGAAACAGCATCACAGATTTTTTTTTTCCTCCTCTCATCCTCAGCGCGACGAGCTGGTATCATGGCATGGAAGGTATCATTGCTTCGATCAAACATATAATGATGGCTCATCTGAGGTAATTCAAATTGAATCACCAGAATTACAATCTGTATCAGTACTAGTGCTTCTTTTTTGTCCTACATAATCAAATATCCTGTTCCTGGTTTCTTGAATCAACATTTCAAACGTCAATTATTAGACAAAATACAATTAAACATCACGAAAGATCTAAAGATTCAGCTTTGATAGAACTCGACGTAAACTTCTGGAGATGAAATTGACTTATACTGTTGATCGGTTCTGACAGGACAGGCGCGCTGAGCTCGCTAACACACACAACGGTTAATAGGAATGGTTAGATACGACCATCAATGCTATTATCTATTGTTTTTGGTTTCCTTAAGTGATATCGGTATTAAACCGGTACTTTGAAATGGTGCCTCTACCTAAACCATTCCTAAAACTAGGATCAAAAAATGGAAAACACACCAACTTTACTTTAAAAAAAACAAAAACAATTAAAAATAAGCTTCTTTTTATTTTTTAATGTCGCTATTGAATTGTTTTGTTCTTATTTTATAGCTAAGATTGTCCACTGTAACAGAATTTCTGTCATTATTATTTTGAGGATAAGTTGTAGTTGACAGCAAGTTAACTCTCAATCAATGTTTTGATTTTTAGCTCAGGGTCACCTTGACAACACAAGGAATAAAACAAACATATTTGTGTTCATGCTTTTGAGGGTCATTGACCCTGAGATAACACAAGAGTCATTAATATTTCCTTATAGGAAAAAGATGCCAAAATAATCCACCCAAATTTCCACTGCTTTTTTATCTGGTTATTACCCTTTATATTTTAGAACTAGTGGCAGTATAGCACTGAGTATTAGTACTCATTGCCAATTAGTAGTGATGTTACTGACCACAGGTCATGATGTGAAAAAATCTGAGTACACAAGGGACATTACAGTCAGTAGAAGCACTCAACAGGTCAACAAGTGGAGCTGGAAGATCCACCCATATCCTTGAGTTCTCTTGTTTTATTTCGACTGTGTCAAACTGTCATTCAACTGTCAACCTTTTCTTAAATGCTTCGACTGCCTTTTTAAAAATAATTTTTAGGTCCTAGTTTAAAGCATGATTCTTACATCTCACATGATAGTTGATTTATTTAGTGTTTGAAGTGTTTTTCATGAACTCGTATTTTTCAGTCAAAACCAAATAATTAAAATTTGAAATCTGTTTTTCCTCCCATCATCAACATTCTGTGAAAACTTTCGTTGAAACTTATGATCTGTTTTTAAATTGTCTTGCCAACAGAGAGTCATGAACGAAAAGGTCAACAATGCCAAAGTATCAGAGCGGCAGATTTGAGTGTATGATATAAAGGGGAGTCGAAAAGAACTGAAATTGAGGATAAAAAGTGGAAGAGGAATATAAGTTGATGATGACAGAAGGCTGAAGTAGAACTGTGTTTAAATTTTTTTCACTCACTTTTTGAACTAAAACTGAATTGACTGAGAGTCTTTTAGTATTTCAGTTTAAAAAAAGTTCTTCACCTGGTTGTCTTTTGACTGCGATGTTGGCATCATTCCGTAAAAGATGCTGCGATCTACGAAAGCAACCTTGCTTCTCTTACTTAAGACATAAAACATTTACACAACGTCTCAGGAAATTGCACAAACACCACTTACGCAGATGAATTATACATGAGAGTACAACTATAACTGATGCATGGACAAGTTTTACTGCAATATACAAGCAAGGTTATTCTCTATTTTTCTCGAAAATATTTTTTTCTCTGAACCTCTAATGCAATCATAGCTCCATGACTACCTTTTTCATTGGATTCAACATTCTGTAACACACTTCATGATGTCACAACCGTCTTCACAATCACATGCCACTCTTCTCAGTTTCTTTACACTTCGGAATTTTCCCTTGTGAGGAGTCTATGTGAGGAAAATTGGACAATTGCATAATAACGCAGCTTCTTCACATTCTTAAAAATATTGTCCACTCATACACAATACGATTGTCCAATTCAGGAACTATGAAAAATGTATGAAAGGAGAAAATGGGAGCCCTGCAGCGAAAGCCACTTGAATAAGCTGAGGTAAATGTGGCCTTTTTGCTCCTGATTATACTGGCGATTTATCAGCATGCAAACCATAGGTTTGAGTTTTCTAGAAATAGAAGATCTTCACTTCAAACTAATCAGAATGTGCTGCAGCCTGGATCTATACTAAAGACATCGAATTGGCTGAATACCTTTGGAAAAAGTTCAACTGTTCATTCGTAAAATGATTATTTTAGATTATTTTAGTCAACAACGGAACGTTTAATGTGGCAGAAAACATAGTCCAAACCAACCAAAATGATTGAATCTCAGCTGCTTGTTGTAGCTCAGATTCAATGTGACCAGCTATACTTCCAAACTTCTAATATATTATTCTGATAAATATAACCAGAAAAAAACAAAAACAATATTCATCTTAGGATCTTAACCTTGAATGATCCATGTCTGGAGGTGTTGCCTCAAGAGGGGAGTCTGAAGAAAGGAGGTTGGAGTTTGTCATTGTCACTGAGACCCAACCACTAATAAATGGATGGACAGATCCAAACATCTTTTTTTCTCTTTAGTTTTACCAAATCAAACTCACATGAACCTCAGGGAACAAAAAAGTGTTAAAGTCATTAGTAGGTATGCATATTAAACTCAAATTCTTCCTAAGAAATTGCCCAGAGAACTTTGTTTCCACCTTCTTTGAAACTATATCTCAGTGACTATTCTTGAGCTTTCAAGCTAAACCTTCACCTTAATCTTCACCACCAAAACAAACACCACAAAGCTCTTCACAACGAGAAACATTCTTAACATAAACTACAGGTAACTGGAGGTAATTTAGGCTCCAAAGTTCAATAAAAGTAGAGATTTTTAGGGCGGAAAGCCGACCAATAACACATCTTTTTGTTTCCTGCCATTTAAATCTCCCCCTCTAATCACTCTGCTGAGATGACACTTGCAAGACTTTGTTGTTTTTGGCCAAAAATAGTAGAAAAACAATCTGCTTCTTGTCTCACAAGCTCTTGCGAGGTGGTGCTCATGTTAAGACACATATTTTATTTATTTAACTGGTTATTATTTAAGTAACCCCAGACATAAAATAGTTTAAAAAAAGTCATTTGTGGCCACAAAATGCTAATTTGTGTTCTCTAGGATCTTACTGACGTCATCGGGATAAATACAATTCATGAATTAAATAGTTTATAATTATTTGTGGCAATGGAATTAGTCAAAAATACTAATATGTCATATCTGGTGTTATTATTTAGAATGCAGTGAGCTAAACATCTTTAAAAAGTAAACACGTTGTTCTTGTTTTCGTGTGCATCTTGGGTCAGTGCATGCCTCGTAAAAGACGTAAGACGAACTAGAAAAAATGTTCCCCAAAAAAATAGAAGAAAAAAAAAGAGATAGAGTTGTGTCAAATTTAAGGTGCACATCTCATATTGACAGACGATAGGTCGTCACGGTCGAGAGAATTACGAGAGACACAAAGGCCTTGGACAAGAAATAGGCTTACAAAAATAAAAAGATTTGTGTTAAATTTTCAAAATTCCAAACTGCCACAAAAAGCTATATTGGAAAGATTGGATGTTGAGAACTCAAGCATCACAAAAACATCACCTTCAAAACAGTCCCTTTTGAAAGCGACTATTATTTGAAACTTCCATCCTCCTCCAGAGTCTACAATTGTATGCACTGTCTTGAAGTGAACTAATTAGTAAACTTTGAATAAATTCCACAACTGTTTGATTAAAAAGTGTATTCTCCAGGAATAAAAGTGTCAGTAGAGGTTAGTTTTCACATCATTGCACCTTCTGTGTGTGCTGCACTTTCTTGACACCTGTGAGCAGAGCAGCAGGTTCCTGCAGCAGAACTCGATCGCGGCGCTGCCGCCCCGCTGCTCGTCCATGTGCTTTGCACGGATCCAAATCCCTGCAAGAACGCAAATGTCTGCTTTTTTGCTGTGCATCGTCAGCCGTGTATGAAGAATGTGTAAAAGCTGGCAGACTGAGGAGAGGTCAGAGGAGCACTTCACACGCTGTCAGCCAGACAGTTACCCCCAACAGTGGGATCACCATCACCTGCTGTAGCTTCTCCCTCCACCTGCTCCTGGAAAATATTTTTAACTTGACTGACTTTGAGCAGTTTTCTGGCACTATACAGGGAGAGATCAGTCATACATCTTTCAACACTTTGCATCTTTATAAAAAAAAATGAGATAAAGACAACGTGCTCTTTGCAAAATCCAATTTTGTTCCATCTGAAATATCATGCCAAAAATAAACTAGTAGCTCAAACTGAAAATAACAAATATCATTATGTTTCTCTTTTTATGGATGACTTCCATTTGGATGTTTGGATTTGATTTCTTTTTTTATTTGAAAAATGTTCAGTAATTATTTTCAAATGTATTTTCTGTGGTTCTTCCAGGCATCAGTTATATATATATATATATATTGTTATAAGTTACTTAGTTATAGGTACAGTATAGGCTGTTTTCTGGTCATGGTCAATGCAAAACCTGTAAACTCTTATTTCCTATTAATAGAAATGAGTCAAGTTTAAAATCTAATACAATTATTTCACAATTAATGATTAAAGTCTTGATACAAGTCAATAGTGCTCCCTGGACTGTTTTATATGCCAGTTTTGAAGAAGAAATAAATAAATTAGCCT
The DNA here is from genome assembly GCF_982586985.1 of Callionymus lyra. Lineage (NCBI taxonomy): Eukaryota > Metazoa > Chordata > Actinopteri > Syngnathiformes > Callionymidae > Callionymus > Callionymus lyra. The sequence continues at coordinate 5,449,750 of NC_141834.1, forward strand.
TGTTATTGATCTATTGTTAACTGATTTTTTGGTTAAAAAAGAAGGAAGAAAATACCCTCCAGCTTCATGTACATTTGAGCATTGTTTGCTGGTAATTTTGTTCTTTCCTTGGACTTATATTCTGTTTCTGTGTATAGACTTTAGTCATGTGTGTGTTGACCACCATGTGTATTTTGTTTTTACGTTTGGATTTAGTCGGTTACCCCTGTGAGTGTGTAGCGACTAGGTTTGTTGATAATATCCATGCTTAGAAAAGTATCTGAAACACTGTATCTGGATGGAATATTAGTTTGTTCGATTTTATTAGATGTTGATACTATAATGTTAATACTCACACTGCCGGCCACGGAATTCCGCAGGCAGCAGTCAGTTTGGACCAATGGGCCGCAATGATGTGGCTCGTACAGTTATTACCTGTGGATAGCAAGATGTGTTTGGCTTGCTGCTCAATGAATGCTAGTTGTTTTGTTATCGCCATTAGCACCTGCTAGCTTCCTTTTACCTGCCAATGCTAACCAAGACATGTTAGAGAGAGATGTCAAACTGCAACCAAAACTAGATTTATAGTTAATGCTACCACTGCTGTTTGTTAAAAAAATAATGTAATTCCAATTATCCTAAAAACAGGATAAGCCCTTAAAACAGGTTACATTTTATGTAATATTTTTTAACATAATTGATTATCTGTGGTTCTGTTATTCATGTTAGTAAAATTGTCTGATTCCTTTCTAAATATATTGAAGACCTTCTTGTGTATTGATACCAATATATCAATAGTAATCTTCTGCTACTCAGTACCATATTAGCCCTATTAATGACCGCTGCGTTTGTTTAGGATTTTCAGGTTCTGTGTGTATATCTCACAGTTGTACTCTCGTGAATTTATGGAATCATAAATATAATATATCTCGAGTTTGTTTTCTGTCTGTTTGCCACTCAACGCTGTTTGATAATTGGCCAATTACCAGTGGAGGTCGTCGGTGGAGGTCGATGCCTGCTGTCTGCTGCAGCTAATCTGAGACTAGAGTGATTGCACCGCGTGAGAAAAAATGGTTAAATCTAAATACAACCAAAGACAGGAGGAGAACACTGACAGTATGTCAAAAGGGGAATTATTGAACGAAACCCTGATGGCGATGAAAGAAGAGATGAAGACAATGAGAAACAAACTTAAAGAACTGAACGAGCCTCTTCAAAAGGCAATGGCTGAAATCGAACAGGTCCGGGAGGACAATGCAAAGAAAGATCTGCTTATAAAAACTTTGGGGAAGTCATGTAATTGTGACCGACTAAAAACCCGGCTCCAAGTTATGCGAGAGCTGCAAAGTTAAAGTTTGTTTCCTCTCCCCAGAAATAGAGAGTCTGGGACCCGAGCTGTTGTGCTGAGGTTCACCAACAGAAAATGAAGTCTGCACTGCTTAAGCAGGGCATAAAACTCAAAGGATATGATGTTCATATCGATGAGAACCTGACCAAGAAAAACTTCATCGCCAGGAAAAGCTCGCCAACTGAAAAAGGGAGGCAAGATAAAACACACCTGGACGGCAAACTGTAGATCTACATCAAAACAAATGGAGAATCAGCAGAAGAAGTAAGAAGTCAATAATCCACATCAGGAATGAGGAAGATTTGTACAAATACGACTAAGGGATGGCGTACAAACACTCCTAAACCACCGCAAAGTTCAATGTTTATTACACGGACTGAAAATATGATGGGTCTTTCTGAAATGATTGCTGAGGAAAATAGTGTGGAAGTTATTATAAATCAACATTTGTATCATACCTTATCTGACCCGAATGAAGGAATTGACCCGGATAATCACTTCTATTATAACAAGTCTAAGAAATCCCACTACTTCACTGAAGAACAATTCAACGCCAACATTGACATGGATGGCAAACTGTCTTTAATCCACTTTAATAGCAGGAGTCTATACTCCAACTTCGGCCAAATCAAGGAATACCTAAATCATTTCAAAAAACCCTTCAATATGATTGTGGTTTCGTAAACATGGATCAAAGAAGAAAAAAGGACAGATTTTTTTCCTGGATGGATATTATCTTGTATGTGTTAAACAATGGAATGCACTAGAAAAGGATGTCAAACATTCAGCAACACTTAATGTCTTTAAGAAAAAGTTAAAAAATGTAACCATTGACTGGTACAGAATGATACATCATGGCTGATAAAGGTCAGAGAAGCTAAGCAGACATTGTGTCGAGATGGCATGGGAGGATAACAAAAGAACATTCTGTAACTAAAATATGAGTTGGGCCTGAGAAACCTGAGACAGTTGTGCGTAGCAGCATGTTACATAATGTGTATCATGAAAGTCAAGATAAACTGGGTCTAATAGACTGTGACACTACTGTGTGAGAAGTAACCGTCACAGAGGAAATGTCACAAGTAACAAAAATCTGTTATGCCAAAGTGAAATAAGCACAAGTTTAATATAAGATTATAATTATGATTTAATTCTGAGGGTAATGGGGGCGAATTGCCAATGTTGCCTTTGTTTGTCATGTTCAGTTTTCCCGCATTTATAGTTGAATGAACATTTAACGTAAAATATGAGGCAAAATAAAGTAAGAAGACAGGGATGAAGTGAAAGAAATTGACATTTCATTTTGCTTCTTCTGCTCATGTGCTCAGTCATGACCTCATCATCTCTGGCTGAAGCACTCCTTCATTTCTAAGCCTAAATTCTCCGCCGTGTTAACCTCATTCTCCTGTTCAGGGTCACAGCGAGGTCTCTCCTCGAGGCACCATCACACTCACATCACTTTGGTTATTAATAACATGAGTGATGAAGATTTGCTCTTGGGAGGAGTTGATAATCACTTGCCGTCCAGTGAACCATCAAGTGAGGATGTGGATGAGCGCAGTTTTTCGATTAACACATTAACTAAGACAATTTCCCCACAGACGCACCTTTCATTCTAATGATATTCAAGTGACTCAACCTGTTTAAAAAGTTGGATTTAAAGTCTTAATTGTCCATTAGACTTGTTTAAATAAATCTATCTTGCAACAATATTTACTTTTTCTTATTGCTTTGTTTAATTTTTACCTCATGTAGTGGAATCTCTCTTGTTGATATTTTAACAAATGCTTTACGAGAAAACTTTGTCTGGATGACCAATACGAGAGTCTATGGATGTCCACAAACAAAAACACAGCAGATGTATTTCTCAAACTCCTGTGTTGTTCTCAGTATTATCTTGATCTTTAAAGTATGTACTTTTTTGAGTATTTTTTTGATTGTTTAAGCGCTTTGTGACCCTGGTCTCGAAAAGCGCTATTTAAATAAATATTACTTACTTACTTACTTTATTTTGTCTATAAAAAAATAAAATTACATATGATTGCAGCTACACTTTTCTGACAACAGGAGGCGCCAGATGCAATCTTTTCAAAATTACATGCAAGTAAGTAAGTAATCTGGCCTGCAAAGTCTTTTTTGTGGCCCGCCAGCTTTAAATCAATGTAGATTAATGTTCATGTTGATACAGTGACCTATAAAAATGTCATTCTATAATAAGATAAGATAAGGGAAAAACTGATGTTGAAGTAAAGGTAATGAAGGATAAACAGATATGAGAACAAAAGATCATTCATTTGAGCCTCAAAGAATAAAAGACTCGCCCTTGACTTAGATTTCTGAAAAGATTGTGGCTTTTTGTGCAAAGTTTTACATCCCTGATCTATTCACCGAATTACATTTGCTTCACTACTTACATATTTTGAGTCTTCAGAAAGAAATATGGACTAAATCTGCTGAGTGGGAAGTACATGTGTCAAGCAGCAAAAATCATGTTTTCTATATGAATTAATAATATATTTTACTCAAGAAGAGTGGGTGTCTCGCAATAAGAGAGTCAGGTTGTGTTTACTTATAAATGTTATTCCGATTTTTTTTTATTCTTCCCAACTAATGTTCAAAATGAGTAATCACATTTTTCTATCTCAACAGGCTGCTATCATGATTCATTTTGTGGTTTATATTTTCACAAGTTCCGCTGAAAAGCCACCAACATTTTGTGGGTTGATTTGTCTTGGGGGGGAATTTTCGGCTCATGGTTTTCATCAACCTCAAAAAGAAACAGGATGTCATCATGGAATCGCGCACAGTTCAGCGCGTCAATGTGGCTGGAGATGCATGAGAGAAAATGAGTCAAGCTCTGCTGTGAATCACAAATATCATAAATTCAACATTGTTGCATTTATACGATTAAAATCTTTTACTATTTTAACCACCAACATTCTCTCCTAGTTCGTGACCTGAAATGTTTCAAATAGTAATAATAAAAGTAGCAATTCACTATTTTCCTAATATTTATATAAAAATAATATTTATATACAGTTGATGTTTTGAAAGTGGATGTTGCTGATGTATTTTCTTGTAGCGTACATAATGTGTGGGCACATGCTCCACCTCACAACTGTCATATTAATCCATATGTATGAGGCGCCAAAGTAAATTGCCTTTTTCTGCAATCTGGCAACCCGATGAGTGCAGCTGCGGATGAGAGCCATTTTGTTGATGCATGTTATGACTTGTTTTGGGCACAAATCCAGTCGAAATTACTGACGGCGTGATACATTAACATGGCTGGGTATTAGAAAGAATGTTGGCTATTTATGGATGTTGTGTATCTGTGTCTCACACAGTTTTAAAGTGTGTGTTTTTTAAGCCTTGTGACTGGAGGAGCTTTTTTTCATCGAGCAGAACTGAGGCAAGAGTAGGTGGCGTGTTCAGAAGGAGGAAACCATAAGAAACTTTCATCTGCAATCTAAGCGATGTTTCGGACCGGAGCCCTTCCTGACTGACAAAATTACAATGTAAAGTGATTTTTGTTCTGCAATTTTTAGACTGGGTAGTTTATGTGGTATGTGTAGCAGAAGAGAGGCGGTGAGTGAAAAACAAATAGATGTCTTTTTGTGCACTGATACGTGTGTGACTTCTGTTCTCTGCTTTTTAAGAAGGAGGGAGAGAGTTTGTCAGTGTAAGTGGGAGAAACAAGGTCAGTCCAGGTCAACGACAAGAGTAATCTCGTGGTTTCAACAAAGTTTGAACATGTGTGAGTCAGTAGGTTGGACCAGCAACATGTGACCAGAAGGCCCGTAAATCAATGTGTTTGTGGTATCCCTTGTGTTGTGTCTGGGTCAGGGTGAACGACCTCCAACACTGCATTTGTATTTCTGGAAGGCAGGGAGGCGGTTAACCCAGACCCAGAGACAACAGAAGGGATACCACAAACACATTTGTGAGGTGTTCTACTGTGAAGAACATGTTTCAGTCAGCAGAGACATGGAGAGCACTAGAGTTGATCTGAAGAGAGAATCCTTTCTCTTGTTCCTTCTGTCTTGATCTACTGAATGATTCAGTCTCTCACACAACTGCTGTAAGATCTTTTTTGGAAAGCTACTGGCATGACAAGAATATCTATGATTATCCTCAGTGAAAACAGACCTTCATAAAGAGACCTCTCCTGCAGAAGAACACCTTGTTAGCAGAGTTAGTGGAGGAGCTGAAGAAGACTGGAGCAGCTGATAATGGCCTGGGCTATGCTGGACCTAAAGACGTCTCCTGTGGCGTCTGCATTGGAAAGTAGCTGGAATCCTAAAAGCCCTGTCTGATGTGTCCGATCTCATGTTATGACCTTCAACTTCGGACTCATCTTAAAGCTCTGGCCTTCAGGAGACACAAGCTTGTCCTTCCATCCAAGCAGCTCCAGGAGATGCTCTGACCTCAACATGATGATGAGAAGAAGATGTTCTGTCATACTGATCTGTACTGTGGACCAACACAAAGATCATGAAATTGTCTCTGCCGCAGCAGAGAGGAGGGAGCAGGAGAAAGAGGTGGAACAGAGTCGAGGAAGGATCTGGAAGAAAGAGGAAAGTGAAGCTGCTCTTGCTAGACAAAAATATCATCAGCGTCAGGAGATCCTCAACCATCTGATCCAGATCCTCCAGAGAAGAATATCTGGAGCAGCAGATCAGATTTCTGCAGCAGACTAAAGCCACTCGAGCTGGACAACTTGAGAATCAGCTGGAGTAGAAGATCTCTGAGCTGGAGAAGAGAGATGCTGAGCTGCAACAGCTGCCACTTACAAACATGTCACGTGGTCTTCTCCCAGAACTTGTTATCGCTCTTAGAAGACACGCTCCCCTCCATGACCCACCACCATCACCGCTGCTTTGAGGAAGTAACAGCATCCATACAGACACAAACTCCTTGACCTTCTGACGGACACCAGCATCTCACTGATGATCCATTCAGAGACCAGTTCCTCAGACACTCAAAGAATACTTTTCTCTCTGGAGCCAAACACTGCTCACTCAAGGTTGAAGTTGTCTGAAGGAAACAGGAAGGTAAAAAACACAGGAACAGATCAGTCTCATCCTCGTCATCCAGACAGATTCACTTCTTTTTTAACTTCTTTTAAGTCTTGATAAAATAGTCTCTGACTGGACGATGTTACTTTGGAGTAGTTTCATACAAGAACATCAGCAGATCAGGAGAATGTGGAAGAATATGGTTGCAGCCTGCAGAGTTGAACCCGCCACACTGGGAGTGTACCTGAAACAGTGTCCTTCTACAGCATATCTGTCACCATGATGCTCCTCCACAGAGTCCAGACCACCTTCACTCAGCCTCTACATGCTGGAGTCACTGTTAGGCCCGAGTGTGAGTTTGTGAAGTAGACAACAGTAAGATTGTGTCTCTCCAGCAGTGGCATCATTGACTCACATTATTCAGAATCTACTGATGGTTCCTCGCACACGGTTCAGGACCAGAGGAGAGAAATCTTTTCAGGCTGTTGCTCCTAAGCTTTGGAACGATCTTCCTCTCTCTTTGCGCTTGATGGATCTACTGACTCCTTTAAGAAACATCTTAAGATGTTTTAATTTGTTCAGGCTTTTCCTTGATTTTCTGGAACTCCTGTTGTGTTCTCAGTTTTATCTTGACCTTTAAAATATAAACTTTATTGAATATTGTTTTGATTGTTTAAGCGCTTTGTGACCAAATACAAATAAAAATTACTTACTTACTTACATTATGATACAGTTATTATGATTATTAATGCCTTAATGTGACTTCTTTAAAGGTTCTTAATAAAAACGCTCATGATCAGAATTGTGTTTCTCCTTCATCTGACACATCACACGTTCAAATCCTTTTTTCATCAACACAAGCACGCTCCAACAACACACAGTTAAAAAGGTCAAACACATATGAGTGTGTTCACCACAAGTATGACTCTCTACAGACAATGTATGTAAGAGAATTGTTGCTGCTGATCGTCCAATTAAGGTCAGTGAAAAGTCAGAAGGCGTAGAACAGTAATACTCTTTCTCACCTCAAGGGGACATACGTGAACTGATGATTCATTTTCTAGCGTTTAAGAATTGTTTTTTTGTTTTTTTTATTTTTATTTTGTGTGATTATTAAGTGTGAAAAATAACAGAATTGTCTGAAGGTGAAAATGAAACATGTGCTGCACACATGTATTTGATTAGAGTAAATGTGAATTAGACACAAGAAGGAATGACATGAAGTATTAGCAGTTGAAGTTCGAGGCCTTTCTCTGAAAATGTAGTGAAAATGTGTCTCATGTATGAGCCACAGATACACAATGTGTACATGTTCGATTTTTGTTGGATAAATTAACACTGATTTGTGCTTCAAAATTGAATATGTAATGAACGGAAGGTAACCAATTTGAATCTGAATGTGTGTGTGTGTGTGTAGTTTCATGTGTTTATGTGTGATTGAATGTGTGTGTGTGAAAGAGAGGAAACAGATGACTTTGAGTGATATAAGGGAAGAGAAAGCCGCAGTGGTGCGTGGCAGGCTGTTTAATGCCATAATTAGGATGGATGTGTTTATCATGATGTATTCAGACCATCCATCCCTCTCTGGCTCACTTGAGTAGCCACATCTGTGGTCTACATTCAGTGGACCAGGACCATCAGCCTGAAAATTGGGCAACGTTGCTACAGCTTATCTCAAGAGGCAATTTGTGTGTTGGTGTGTATATGTCTTGGTGTCACTCCGACTCCTACAGAATGCACCTCTGCTCCGCTGCTAACCATTGGCGAGTAATAGGGTGTGGATTTGGGGCATCATCTGGGAAAAAAAAAAAAGTCACTCCATGATTCATTGCTTGCACCATCTAGCCGCAGTGCCACCTTGTTTTCTGTCTCTCCTCCATTTCGCTGTTGTTCTTGGCCTTGCTCGTCTAAAAGGCAGAGGTGAGAGAAATCCAATTTTCAGGGCACCTTCTCAGTGCACATCCATCCATCTGTCTTTCCACTTTTGAGTTCTCGCCCAGCGTATTTCTTCTCCAGGTCACTGCACCAGTCAGGGATTAGGATATTTGAGTGACAATAGCAGACAGAGGGGAGAAAAAAAAATAGCCAGTAAATGATTTATGTTGTTAAAGTGTGGCAGACTTTTGATTGTGAGCTTATTGCGACTTGCTCTTCTGTGGAAATAGAAGTTAGACCGAAGGAATGTAATCTAAAAAGTTCCAAAAACACATCTATGTAATGCTCCTCACAGCTAAAGTCTCAAACTTGGAGATTTGCTTTCCTTTTTAACAAGACTAAATCAGTTTTGAGGGTCGGGTTAAACCTCATAGGTGTTTTATAAAGGGCTGCTCAGCTGTATTGAAGGTTGAAGACGCCTCACAGGTTTCACAAATTTAAAGAGGAATCTGAATGGAGGGAGTTAACGTCACTCACTATCACATCCACGGAACTAATTGAATCTCAGGCCGCCGCCATGCTATTGTAGTTCATGTTGTACTCAACTTTTGGCCTTTTGCTCACTATTTCATCCGCAAAGTATTCTTGCATTTTATCACGTAACGCTCTGTTGAGATGAAAATCCCTTTTCAAAGATTGCCCATTTATTCTGCTTCTTACACCGGCAAGTTTTGCACATAATGTTCTTTTCCTGTCAAGACACTGTCTCAGCTGAGCAGTGCTGTTGTACATCTGAGTTCGCTCCCACAGTTTATCCTGTTCTAGGGTGGTTACTCTTTGTGACACATTTTTCAGTTGAGATGATTTATTTTGTACCTAAAGATGTTGAACTTTCAGGATTGAATCAGGTCCTTTTCCTATGCAGTTTGCTATGAACCAGTGGCATTAATACATTTAACCCTTGTGTTATCTGAGGGTCACATTTGTTTTGGAGCTTTTGTGTCACCTTCCCCCTTAGATAACACAAGGGTTGATTAAACTTGACAAAACAAACAAAACTAAACAGTAATGACTCATGCAGTAGAACTATCCAACTGTTAGTTTAACAATGCTGTGTATCCTGTCTTGTTCATTGTTTCTCCTTGTGTTGTGGCAGTTTTCTGGTGCAGTTCTAGACTGTTGTGGAGTCACATACTAATGACACATCGCTGTCAGAAATATGTCATCATCAAACCTTTCTTATATGGTGGACTTTCCATAGACCGGCGTCAGCTCGTTTTGTAGTTCAGCCTGGTGTGACTCCCTCTTTTTGTTAATTGATTATGAATTTGTTACTTCCTTTTTTGACCTTTTCTGGCATTTCTCGCCAGTGCTTTAAGTTGTGTTTTAGTTGTTGTTAATATGTTTTAGTTTTTTAGTTTTTTTCTCTTTTTCTTAGTTTTTGGAGAACAGTTTTTGTTTTAGTAGTTTGTTCATCTGGCCACCATCTTCTGGTCTTCTTATTTTGTTAATTTGGATTTATTGAGATTTGGACATCATGTTCCCACCAAACTAATTTACAGCAGTGGGTCAGAGACCATCATTTCATATGATTACCTCTGAATTTAGTGAATTTATCAAGAAGGTGCTTTCAGGATTGATGACGCGTGTTGACAAACCATGATGCATGACCAGCCACAGCAAAGTGGTTGTGGTTTTCAGTTGGCGGGGCTTGAGCACATTTTCTAGTGTAAATATTTCAATGAAAAGATAGTTTTGTACATATAAACACATACTGATAAGTATAATAGAGGTCCAGGATCTAATTAGTTGCCCTTTAAAGACAAAAACAAAATCTAGTATGAGATATTTTTTCAAGACATTTTCATAATATAATATATAAGCCAGAACAATTAAGGGTTATAGAATAGTATGTAAAATAAACGAAAGCAGTAAAGACAGACATGCTTCTGTCTAATGAAAAGGGGCGAAAAATATCCAAAACAAAGGCACCTGAGGATTTAAATGACTATCCAAACGGACAGCTCAGGAGCCAGTGTGTCGTAAGATATTGCTTGATAAGCAGAGATAATATAATATCTATTTCATATCAGGTGACAGCAGGTAGCTAAGTGCTTATTACTTTCAAACAAGAGAATTAGTGATGCATGAATGCATCAGATGGTGGTGATAGCGACATTGTGGCTGGCAAGACTATACAGTGACAGTAAAGTTTCTGAAAAGGATGATGCTAATTCAGAAATGAACCCAGGATAGAAAAGGAAGCCCGTGTGAGGACTAAGGTATGAGTGGAGGTCAAAAGCAAAGACAATTATCTCAAGCACAGTCTATGGAGTGAGGAATTACAGCAAAACGATGACTATCATTACGATTAAGTTATACCGACGATGCAATTAAACCAACTCAGTTGTGCTTGGTGTTCTGTTAAAGGCCAGGATGAGATTGTGGCGTTGTGTCCTTGAGCAAGACACTTAACCCCGAATGCTCCTGATGGTTGAGCTGGCGCTCTGCATCGCAGCCTACTCCCAGTGTGTGATTGTGTGTGTGAATGGGTACCTTAGTGTAAAGCACTTTGAGTGCTGAATAAGCATAGAAAAGCGCTTTATAAGTAAGAAACATTAATATTTCATGCCTTCGAAACTATTGTAAATGAGATGCTCTGACCTGAATTGGCTAAGATAACAGATAAAACCAAGTATTGATGACATGTTGGCAGACAAGTGTAGTTTTAGAAATGTTATGTATCATAATTTCCGACATATATTATTGGATATTCTCAACTCTTCCCTAATTGCATTTCATGGATGCAGATGCAATCATTGAAAACCTCTGTTTCTGCAAAGGCATTGTGCAGAAAACAACAGCAGGCGACACATTTTTTCAGGTCAAGAAAACAACTTGAACAAAGATGACTTAAGCGGGAAAACTGCATGAGTGTCTGCACTGATGAAGCTGCAGCCATGGTCGGGCGCACCAAAGGCTTGGTAAGCAAAGTGAAGGACAGATGTGATTGCTATGCACTGTTTTTTTGTTCACACAGTGGAGCCCTTGTAACCAAGAATTTACTCATGGTTAACTTTGTATAGTCACGAAGTTCCGGTGGTTGTTTCGGGGAAAGACTTTACTGACAAACGAGAGGTCTGATTACATTTGCAGGGCTGGCATACCTGGCAGATGTTCTTAACATCTGGCAATATGTTAACACGGCTGCGTTGTGCGAGATGATAGTTAAACATTTTAAAACTCTTGTCTGTTTCTTTCTTTTCAGTCTCCACTGAGTTCCTGGACTAGATTATGATAAGACCCATACGGCTCAGCATCGGTTGGTGGAAACAACACAACCTTACAAGAGCAAGAGGAACTAACTGAACTGAGAATAAATTGTGGTCTAAAGCGAAGCTTTGCTTTTTTTCTATGGGACAGTTTTTGGCTGGAACCTGCCAAGGACTCCCAATTCTGGCAGACAAAAGTTATTTTGACAATTTCAGGCCTGACTCTTCTAAAAAATTAAAACATAGAGGGATGTCTTTTCTCAAATTCCTTTCAGGTCATTTCCTGGTAGTGTTCCTTATGCTTATTTAGATGAAAAAAAATTGAGAAATGGCTCCATTAAGGTTGAAAAAAACTGGACCGGAGGATCACAAATAAAATGACTACAATGAATACAATAAAATTTAATTTGTTCAATGTGCTGTTGGCAGCACCAGTGAAGTCTAGGAATTTAACTTATTTCCTCAATGACCAAAGACAAGAGAAAATAGCCAGTACAAGTTGACTACCACGACGTGTGATTTCAACCAAGGCGTACCAGCCTCTCTCAAAAGGGAACACAAACACATGAGCAGAAAAAATATTAAAACTATACTTTTAAAAAAACGTACAAATAAAAATATCAAACAAACAAAATATGTATTTATTATCAATTTGTTAGATTGATGAAAATGTTATGAGGACATGACATGTCCACGACAGGACAGAACTGGTTCATTCATGAATACGTATTCTTATCATAGGACCACGTATCTCTCAGAATTACTTCATTTCAGGATGTGTCCACGGGTGGATGTGCACAAGTTGTAATCAGGGTTGGTAAGATTCACTCTGGCTGATTCTTGTAGGTAATTGCTGCTTTTTTGCTCCAGAAAGAGAATTTAAAAGAGTGGTTCGATGAGCCAGAGCAGAAGTGGAAGTGATTTTGGTAAATTATAGCTGCCTACCACAAGTTGTTTTTACCAACCTTCTCTTATGCAAATGATTGTGGCTGAAAAACATGTTTGATCTATTCAATATAGTTTTTTTTTCTACTGAAAATGATAATAATAATGGATATTGACAACATGTGAGAGGACATTTAACATGAAGCAAATCTATGTAGGTATGTATCATGTGACCAGGCCGGGAGACAAAGCATTCTTGATGCTGACTACTCGTGAAAATGATCCGCGTCACAATCAGAAGCATATTGTTAGATATATACACATAAATCAGCATCACATTCAATCTCCTGTGCACAGGATCATAATTGAAGGATTCCAGTGTCGCTTCTATTATCCCAAGATACACAATGAACCTTTTTTTTAATATTATTTTCTTCTAAAGGTACATGTTTCATTCATGGACAACATAATTAGCAACAACAATTATAACATCTTCAACCTATCAAGTGAAAAGCTTATCCTTGGAGTTCTTCCTTCACAACTGTAGGGGGCAGCAGCAAGAAATGTCTGTTACTTTTGAATAGAAGAAGAGTTGCCAATGCATTTAATGATAATGTGGATTCAAATACAGTTTCTAAATAGGCATAACCTGCAGAGACACTTACCAAAAATCACTTTGATGCAGAATAGTTTGGACACGTGGAAATCATTTATAATAAATACATAAATGAAAGACCACAAAGAGCGAAGACGGATCATTGGGTTTTAAGAAGGCTATGTGTGTTAAAATTTGTATTCATTTAAATTAATTGTTCTTACACATTTTTGTGATGCAATATATTTGGATTTGCACTTTTCATAAAATTGGATTCATATTTACTTAAAATAATAATGTGATACGATTCAACTTCGATTAGTAGTAACGTTGCTAACTACTTGTATGCTAGGATGAAATATCTGAAAAGACAGCTTGACGATTGCAACATTAGGGTTCTCCACATCAGAGGTGTAACATGCTCCAAATATGAAGTTTCAAACTCACAAGTTCAATGGAATTATGGTTTTTGTTTTGCCGCAGGGACGTAGGCATTTTTTGACATATAAATTAATGTGGATTTAGGAAGACTTTCTGAGCCTGAACTGATATGCCAGCAGTGCCAGGAGCTAACAAGTGCTGCCTTTCACTGAGTCTCTTGCTGTCAGAGCATGATGCTCCATATAATCCTCTCCTTGGACTGTTTGAGTTATTGTGATATCTGACTGTCATGGTTGACAGAGAAGGCTGGCCCCCTCAGGGCCATGACAACTGAGGCGAGATAAATCAGAAGGATGTCAAGCGAACACATGATGAGGTGGGATATTTGCCGGATGCTGCAAACTCAGCGTTGATTCCACCAGTCATTAGCCTCACCATGAGATTATACACTGCTGTTTGTGTTTGTCTACTTGACTCATTTTCCCTCTTTCTCCCTGTTGTTACTCTCTTGCTGCTTTGTTACTTATTTGAAAAAAACACGTTTGGAAACAATCTGAGCGATTTTTCTTTAGAACTTGCAGGTATGTCTTCTTGAAAGTGGTGACTTCTTCGCAGTATCCATTGCGTTTCATCTAATAGCTTCCACTAACTCATTTTCCAGTGGATAGTTTTGTGACAAGGTTCTAGACCGAAATAACAGCCAAGATTTAACTTTAAGAAGTTTTACATACTCAAAGTCACCTACTTCCCACTCTTGGACTTCAATCAAGTGTGAAACTAATCCGGCCCCGAGTCAAATGAAGTCATGAGCTATACATTATTTTGTTTGGTTACTTACTGTTCTGACAGTTGTGGAGTGTAGTTCCTGGCGTTGTTTGGCAGAGATGCAGAGCTGTCAGTGATCAAACAATCAGCACAGCCCTTAAACGCCAGACTTCCTGCAGACCATCGTCTGCTCGTTTTTCAGTCTCACTTGGTAATACTTGGCACTTCCTTTCTCTTACCGATTGCTGACTCACCTATGTTAATTGGTTCTTATTATTCCTTATTTAAATAAGGAATAATTTTAATATTTTTTCCGTGTTTTTTGGTGACCATGTGGGCACTGTATGTATTGTTGTGAAAAGACTCTTGGTGCCAGCCTTTGGGCGTTTTGCTCACTGTTGATTTTAGTAAATTGTCAATTATATAATTTTCCCCTCGCTGCATGATTATTTTGATTATTATTATTTTTTCTGCTCCTGGGTTTCCTTGTTTAGTGTATAATGACCTCGAATCCACCTCACTAGTGGAAGTTATTGTTGTAACTTCACACTCAAGATCAGCCCTGTGCTGAGAGCGTTGGACAAATTTTTCCCACATTAAAATGTACAAAATAACATAACAAATTACCAAGCTCTTCTTTTCTTTTTTTGCTCTGTACATGCTGATGAGTCGATTTCTGTTTGACCAGTAATTTCGTGTTTTAAAGATAATCACACTATAATTACAGATAATAATCTCATTTACAATCAGAAAAACTATAATCACAGATGATTAAACTCATTGACTTAGTTAGTAACTTAAACTGAATGTGTGAGACGGTATCAATTTCTCAACAACTCCAGAATAATGTTGTTGTGGTTAGACAAGCTGATATATCTTCGTATTCTTGACGCCGCCGTCTTGTAAGTGAATGAATCAATACACAGACTGTTATGTTCGTGTGGTTTGCAAGTGATCATTTGATATACATTTGGATGCAGTGTTGGATCCAAGGTTAGAATCCAAACCTTTGTCTTCAGTTGCTTGATAACACAATATTTATTTTTAAAACTGAATTGACAACCACAAATCAGACTGTCTTCAAGCTTATTTTTACATGACTTGAGCACTTGTGTCTTCGATTGAGTCAAGACCAAGACTTTTCCAGATCGAGGTCAATGGTGTATTTCGGGGACTTGAATAGTCAGATGATCCTCACCCCCCAACTTCATTTTTTAGAAACTTCTTACAGTACATAGAAACAAGTCGTATCACAGCAACATAACATTTAACAATTGCGAATATCCTGGTACTAATAAAGTATGAAATACACTGAAAGAAACTCGCAAGTGTTGGAAAAATATCCAAAGATTTCACCACCTTTTACCTGACTTTCTCAACTGTAATGCTTTGAACTCAGCTGTAATGTTTTTCCCACCTTTAAGTTCAGTATTAAAATGTGTCTGGAATAATGCAAAATAAGGCAGCGGGCATGATCACAGCTGACTGGAGGAGGAGCCGAGAGCGAAGTCTATCATGACATAATAATGGTCTTGACTCTGGTAACCTCTTGTTCGCCGAGAGATGGGGAGAACTTTATAAAGGAATAAGTTCCAAACATTGTCATAATGAGGGACTTACTGCATCTTGGAGAAGAAGACTTCAACATTTGAAAAAAGTCAGGAAAGCTTTTTTTTCACATTAGTTGCCCTTCAAATGAGCGGAAAAACCTCCACATTTATAAGGATTCGGGACCACGAGATCAAGTATTTGCTTTTCATTTCCAAGGACCTGACTCTGAACCCTTATATATGCTAATAAAATGGTACAGATTTAAGCAACTCTATATTAAGAAAACAAGACTTTGATTTTTTAATTGAAAACAAATCAGTTAAATCATGATCCTAACTGTGTTTCTCTTCTAAATAATAAACCTATATATATTACTGTATATTTCTAACCCTGCAGGTCCAATATTCAGCAGTTCTGGTACCACAACTTTACTCAACGTGACCAGACAATAAAAGCCAGAGTATTAAGGCTATAAAAAGATGATACCAAAGCGGGCACTGTCAGAAAGAAGAATAAAAAATATATTGATTTTGGCGTGTGCTGAAGATTGCCTCTGCCACCATCTCCCGCTCCTCACTTTTATTCCTGTCCTTCTTCATCATCCACTGTCGCCGTGGATTCTCCGTCTCCTTCTGATGGCAGCCACTGTTCGGTCTGAATTGAAGTGAATTTAATTTGGATCCATTTAAACGCTGGTGTTTAAGAGAAACCTGAAAAGGTGTGATTTGTTTAACACGTTTAAGTGGACAGTGATGAAATACACTGAATATATATTTGGTTCTGATGGCGAGGATACCTGACGGATATCAGATGTCACCACTCTGCCCATTTTGTGCGGCCGCTAATAGAGAGTAATAGTCCCGGAGCTGCCCGGAGCTGTTGAGATGATGACTGATATCCCTTTTTGTCCGATGATCATGATTGAGCTGGAGACATCTCTTCGGTCCTTGTCAGGTCCCTTTGAATGTTCAGACACGTGTCCATGTGTGAGCCAGGTTGGATCATGCCAGGAGAAATAATATTCAATTTAATGTCACAGTAATTGCATTTTTAAAAAAAAATAAAATCAACGTGAGAGAAAACCTCCCAGAATACACTTTTTTAAGTGTGTAAGTTAGCCTATACAATTCTAATCAGTAAAGGTTGCATTAAGCTTTTTTTCAATACATTATTGAAAAAAAGATAGAATAAATTAATGATCTTTAATGCAAAATGATTGGCACTATTAAACTAACATTTTATATTGCATTTAAAAGCAATAATAACAATTTTAAAAATGTATGGAATTTATAGTTTGTTAGCATTGGAATTAGAATATAAACACTGTCATTCATTAATATTAAAAAAAAAATTAAATAAAGGGAAAATTATTTTTTTAAATGAATTTAATTATTGAAAAAGAAAAACAAATATGATACTTTAATGTAGAAAGTATTTAAAAAAAACAACGTACTGCTTAAAAAACCCGAAAAAAAATGTTGTCAAATTTGAAATGTTAAATTTAACGATTTAATATTCTGATGGCACAGTTATACCTATGAAAACTCAAATATGTAATTTAATAAATTAAATACTTATAAATAATATTTATTTTTTCCATAATTTCAGCTCTTTCCTGAATTTACTCTCTTTGGTTATTCAGAGGTTTTCCGACATCTCTCTAACATTTTGTAACCTTTGAATTTGTTATTGATCTCGGACCCTTGTGGAGGGTGTTGCTAAATAAGTCCAACAAACCTAGTAAAACATCATCAATACATTAACACATATTACTTTGGAAAATGTCATTACAAGTATCAATATTACTTACAGAAAAGGTAAGCTAAGAAGATGAATTTAAACTGCAGTTCATATTATCATTGTGGTCAATAACAACAGCTATAATAGCAGCATTATTAATACCCACTTCTTCTCTCCAATTCAAGGGCTTCTCAACTTTTGCAGACTTTCTTCTCGGCAGGATGCGGATTAGCGTTCATTAGCCGGGGACTGAAACATAATGAGGATCATCTTCTCCCACATGAAGGACAGATTAATAGTGCAGCTTCCTCTGCCCAGCAGTGAGCCCATTAACCCTGACGCGCATTCTGTCTGGTGGACATCCCAGAGGTGTCGGGTCAAAGCTGTTGATGCCACATAAATACTTTTGCTCACAGTTTGGGGTAGTTGTTTTTTTTTCCTGAGGAGAAGCATATGGGACTGCTGCCCACCACAAGATAACAAACAGAAGCAACTGAAACTACTGTATATTTTAGTAATACTGAAAACTGTATGGTTTGTGAACTGACGAGCAAATGTGTATAGTTTTGTTTTTCTGTAGTCAATGGATATTAATCATTACTTATCATCATAAATACCTTATATCTAAATTAAGATTTGAGTAAAACATTGCAGTTTGGAGTTGCCCTTAATCTGTTGGTTTTTGCTAAATTATACTATTATAAAAAATAGGGCTATTACATTATGATTAATGAAAAAATAACCACTAAGTGATTCATCTGATCATACAATTAAGATAATCCACAGGTCTTATTTATTCTTGTAAATGTATACCATCATCTTGGACCAAGGATTTTTTATTTCAATTCAACAACATGTTTTACAACAGAGAGCGCCGCCTACTGTGCTCTACAGATTATGCCAATAATTTAAGAAGCTTCTCCATCTCATCCAAAATCATCCGGTGTCAATCAGGTGTCAATTTTTCTCTTTCCTCTGGTGTCACTGACTTCACTTGAGTTATTATTAGGCTAATATGTTTTCCATCACCATCCAACGTGGGGCACAAATCTGTCGTTCTGCTTCAGAAACTGTAAAAGGTTTAACCACGAACAGAATCAACCTCAGGGTGAAAATTTGTTTCCCGATATTTCCTCTATGCCTCCCTTCGGTTCCTTCCTTTGCTGTCAGAGCCAGAACTGTAGGTGTGTGTCAGAAGTCTTTTCAGCGGTGCCCATGCTTCCGGCTCACAGCTCTATCAGCGGCAGAGCTCCCTCCCTGAACACGGCAGATAAGGACTCTTCAATGCTACAGCGTTTACCATAAGCCTGCACAGTCCTGCATGAAACTCGGGAAAATATTCCGGGAAAAAAAAAGGATGTTAAGATACACAAAATGAAAAACCTTATTCACGTGAACAACACAACCTGACCATGTGTACATACATCGGGAACTACTTCTTCATGCCTCACACGTCGACCGCGAGGACTTATAAACCACAGATGGCTACCCTGCATGTTCCTGTAGAAATCTCCGACTTTGAAATGTAAATGTGAAAGGAGGCACTCCCAGGTACAGAGACGGGGAGCACATGACAGAGTCTAATGCGACTGTGTGCAATGAGCCATTTAAGTGGGCCTCTGAACTGAGCTGAGCAAACAGCAGAGGCTGCTTAAGCTAAAGACAGAGTGTCATTTTCACACAGGATTGTTTCCTGTTGTTTCCTGCACGTTGCCCGGCGGGGATTGATGAGCGAGCCTTTGGAATGCCTTTTGGTGTGTTTACAGCACTGTACCTTTGGATTTAACGCCATATAAGTCAAGATGATTGAAACATCCAACCCTGAAGTGTAAGATTTATGGCTTCACCTTTCAATTTTACACTGAGTGGAGACTTTTGCCCTGTTTTCATGCCAGTAAGGAGCTTTTTTTTTAGTCAACCAATCCTCTGGGACTTTAAATGGGATTCTCAGCCTTTTATAAAAGAAAGCGCAAATGTTTTATCTGATTTCCCCCATTCTTAAAACAGATCTCAATATGAAGCCATGGACTTTTTGTTTGTGCCAACATGGCAGTGCCAAATATATTTGCACTGTTTAAATATTGCAATAGAAGATGCTCATTTGCACATCCATGAGTCTATATCATCAATCCTATTATTAGTTTTGGACACTTTTTCGAAACTGTTCTATTAAGAAGATTATCTTGAATTAGAATGACTAGCCTTTCCTGCTAAAGCTTGTTAATACATCTAACTAGTGGCAGGCCGTGTATTTCACACACTTAATTGAATGAATCCACCAATCAATAACTATGTAATGTCATTTCTACACCACCTACATCTGAACGTGTACTGTTATAGGTCAGTAAGACATTGGTTATTATCAAATCAGAACAATGTTTATGCGATTGTATCAATGGTCGACACACAATAATGCAGCACGGACCACCAGCTCGAAGCATCAGCAGCCTCTTTGACTCCCAGGAATGAGAACTGTGTAGAGTCAATCATTCCTCCAGAGTTGAATATTGGCGATTTAACCAAACCACTATGCAGAAAGGCAATACAAAGAGCTGTTGAATCACAAACAGATAACCCGTGTGGCCAGAATAAATGCCTTTAATGAGGGAACAAAACCGAGTGCACAAGTGTCTTTACACAGCAGCTACAACTGCGACACACACAAAACCATCACTATTAACCTCATAAACGCACAACATTATTAAGGAAACAGCATTTACTCACAAAGTTAATTTACTTAAAGTGACGGATAAGTCCTTTGACCGCTTGTGACAGACTCTTTTCTTGAAAATGGCTTTGATTGTAAATCTGCAACCAAGTTAATTTCTTCTCGTCCTTCAAACATATCAGGTTGTAAATCAACAACTATGCTATATTTCTGTTTGTTCAGCTAGCAACAGTTAGTTTGTAGCTATAGCTCTCTGATTAGCCAATCAAAGGATTAGAATACTCTGGCGTCGTGAACTTACAATCTGATTGGTTAAAGCATCAGTCTAATCGACACTAAAGCTATGAAAGGAGGAGATTCATGGTAAATATAAATTATTTATTTATTTATTATTAATTTAATATTAAAATAAAATTAGTATGTAATTCAGATATTTCTTAGGCCAGCAGAGAAGGCTTTGTAGGCCCTGATGGCCCATCACTGTGTCTGTAAATGTCATATGCCAAGAAACAGATACAGGAAATATATGTTTAAATGTTCCCTAACTGAAAACAGTCCCCAGACATACTGCTCCAGAGACCAATAAAGATCAGTACCAAATTGAGTACTGACGAAATGGGACATAGCGCTGAGGGCAACAAGCGCAGAAATTAGGAGGTTAATTTGATATATTTCAACATGTCACACTTAACTAGTAGGCTCTTCCTCCAACAGTGGTTCACGTGACCAACCAATGGATGGGTGAGGGTCGAATGGCCATAGATCGATGGCACTAGGTTCAAAATGAACGGCCAACGAATCCCATTCCATTTCTGTCCATCTGGCCACAGATAGACCGATGCCAGCTTGGATGCCCGTCCCCTCCAGCATCTGGGCTATGTTGCGATGTATCACTGTGTTCTAAACCATATCAGAGAACAGGTCAACGACTTCTACCTGGGTGTCCATCTAGTTTTTCATTCCATCCAGGTGATGGTTATTATGAAGGACAACTCCTCGTTCTATCTAGGTTTTGCTATCTGAGCCTTCAGATATTGTCCTCTACCATTTCTCATTATCTTTTTGCACTTGATGGATCTACTGACTCCTTCAAGAAACATCTTAAGACATTTTTATTTGTTCAGGCTTTTCTTTGATTTTCTGGAACTCATGTGTTGTTCTCAAATTTATCTTGACCTTTTACTACTGATACTATCTTTTCCAGGAAATTTCAAATTGAAGGTAGATGTAGAAAAATAACAATTAGAATAAATTATTTGTATGAATTCCAATTATGATATTATGGCTTTTGTAATCTTTAAGGTTTATCTGTTGTTTGTTGAGAAGTAAAAAGAAATTGACAGATTCCATTATTTCAGAAAGATAAAACAAACGAGTGTTAAAATGTACGAGTAAAGGGTTAGAACTATGATGAAAGACAGCTGAAGCGAAACATGTGTGACTTGTACAAATAATTGCTTTTTGTTTCAACAGGTAAAACTGGGATGCAATAGAGTGACCAAGATAAAGAGTAAAATTGTGCTGAGTGGACAAATAAATGGCTGTGAGCTTATCCATGAATGCAAACGCAAACAAATGTTCTTGCCACTACACATGATTTAAATTAAGAAAAAATAGACTTGTTCTTGCTGAGAACACATTCTAAGAAAGCCAGGAAACAAATTGATGTGTGAACTAATCAGAAACCAAAATTGCCTCGGGTACGTGACGACCTTTGTGCAGCTTTGTAGTTGTAGCCAGCAGCTGACACATGTTAGGTCATTTAGAGACGCCCACGGTTATTTAACTTGACTGAACGCTGCTCAGAAATGCCACGATTGCTCCCGAGGTCCGTGATATATAGTCAAATATGCGTCCACATTTCCTCACTGCCTTTGATGTAAACAAACACTCTCGTGTAGCCATAAGACGCCACGAGCTGGAGGAGGATTCACCTAGGGGTTTTAAAGACAAAACATGCTTGACTTAATGAATGTGCTTGTTCCAGAGCTCTCGGTTGGGTGATGAACACGATGCTGAGGGATACAAGTGTTGCTGTTTCATGTCACAGCCAAGCAGAGTTTACACATTTACATCCAGCATGCTCTTAGATGAATAATCGAATGTAGGAGAAGCCCTGAAGGAAATGAATGTTTAATGTTTACTGTATCTGATTAATGAACACCGTTGGACTTTGCTGAGCGAATCAGAAATAGATTTTAGATAGAGGAACCACCTTGTGACAGTACTATTAGTATAATAACACTGACGTGCAGATGATGTTTGCTGCAAAACAACAAAAGACAACACCAAAAGGATACAAATAATATGATCTGCACTTTAAGAATTAGAAATTCAATAATATGAAGTTAATAAAATACTGAAGGTTTTTCCAAAATATATATGGGAAGATGAAGTAGAACGTGTATTATTCCGAACTTGATACATTGGAAGTAAAATATGTACATTAATAAAACTAAAATTACATCTATAAATTGGGTAAAGGTTGATGCTGATTTGATATATCATAGTAGTCGTGATGGGTTAATGAAGCTTCATGAAGCTTCACCTTAATGTTTCCCCACCAGATAGCACTCTCTGCTTTGTAATCTTTGACCAACAATCATACAGAGACCATCTTTAAATCGAGTGTGTGCTCTGATCAAGAGGCCACTGCTTCATGAAGCTTCACCAGCACTTTGAACCGTATCAGCTGGCTGACTATCGAGGTAACCTACAGTTCTAAACCCCCAGGAAACAAGGATAGTGTCACCAAGACACGGGGCATACAAATAAACATGCACAAAAAAAAAACAAAGTGGAAACAGAAGTTTTACACAAATATATTATGTGTTGCTCAGTGTTAGAAAACCAATGAGTTATTTATTTTTTATTTACCTTTAAATTAGTATAAAATCAGTTTAAAAACAAGTATGAACTTGTTTAATTGATGAAGGCTTTTTGTTTGACAACCATTAGATTGTTTTTGTTATACAATTGTATTGTTACGATTGGTATTTGTAGCTAAAGAGAACAGGATATCTTGGTAAGTATTGTTTTCAAAATGTTGAACTCTAATCTACACCAATTTAAAGGGACTCAGTTTAATTAAATGTACTCCTAAAATTTAATTTAAAGCTATAATATCAATGGGCCAGAGACTGACCAAGGGCGTGTGCATATGTTCCACAGTGGGCAGAGGACAGCCTGTGATTTCTTTGAGTAGCATTTATCAGCCTCTGCATCATCTTCCTGTCCTCAGCATTGGAGCCAGTGTTCCTGACACCCTGGAACAAGTCAAGGCAGTAGAAAAACAGAAATAGGTGCTGAGTTGTGGAGTCGATGTTTCCAGTTTGTGTTAAATTCACTTTAAATCAGAATATTGTTGACTTTTTTATATCATTACATTCATGCTTAAGTTGTGCATGTAAAGAATAGAAAACTTGGAATGTGAACATTGGATCAGATGTATTAATAGCCAGACTAATCTTTTAATTTATATAATAAGTTATGATTACACATTTCAAATGTGTCCCTTTTCTCCTGCATTCATTTTTTTTTTTTTAATATTAATATGAAAATAGAAGACCATGATTGTGTGATGTGTCTTCTGAGGTTTCACAGCACTTTACATGTACGTTCAAAAACATGGTTTAAGTCATTGTAGGGTACACAAAAAAAGGTCTAATTTATTGATAGACCCCTGTAAACAACAACTATTACTTGCTTTGATATTTATATATATTGTTTTGGTTTATTTCTTTATTATTAATTGTAATTTTTATTATTATTTGTATTATTCTTATTCCTGTTCCTTCTTATTCTTCCTGTTATTTTGTTATTCTTGTCTAAACTTGTCAAACTGTAAATATACATTATTGATGGCCGTGAAGTAAACCTGAATCATTGAAATCTATTCATTGAACAACAATGCACAACAACAACCAACACACACACCCTTTTACACACACAAACTCACATAGGTTCTGACAGATCTATTACTTATTTTAAATTTAGACTATATTTAGTTTGGAGACAGTTTCAGGAGGAAGTTACGCTGTTTCACTTTGTATAAATAAACAGGGAAGTCAATTTGGTTAGCTCATGGCAAAAAATGGTTCTAGCTAGGAACTTTCAAACTTGATTGAATTGAAAATGTAATTATTAAAAACCACAAATGTGGTCACCACTGCCACATAAAACTGGATTAATTGTTTTGAATAAAGTTTTACAAAGTCAAGTTTGTCTGCAGAATATTTCTCCACATATCCTTCTTGAGCCCGGTTAGCATAGGAGAGCAGCTATTTGTCATTCCCATCATCTCGGTTGACCTTGACATCTTGTCGAGCTTGTTAGCATGCTGCATGTCTTGCTTGTAGACTTGGCCACGATCAATACACCTTGGATGTGGTGGTTGCACCCTGTCACAGAGAAATCTATCAGTGGACAGACAAGAAAACACACACAGACGCAGCACGTAACGACATTACAAATCATGTTGGGTTTTTTTTGGCTTGTTGACCTGTGCTGTCTTTCACAAAGCTACAGACGTTCTCACAGCGTGGCAGCAGACTTTAAAATATACTTCAAGGCTCAACAGAAGCTGCATTTTGAAGATGCACTTCACGTTTGCTGTCAAATATGTTGCTTCCAACTGTTCCGTCTGCGAATCCAAGCAGACGACTGACAGTCTGGGAGGCTTGTTTCTACAACAGGGCAACTCTTCACCTGCTGTGAGTCATCAGAAGATTCAGGGGGGCTCGAATCCTGGCCTCCACATCCTATCTGAGCCATTGCTGACATCAGTGGGCGGAATAAAAGTAAAAGCTTCACGAGTCATTAAGTCGCAAATTTGATATTAATGTCCTGCGAACCTTAATGAGATTTTTAGGAGCGTAAACCATAGAAAACAAGATAAATTCACTTCAATGATGTTTTTCATTTTGATGTTTTTACTTTCTTTTTTTTTTAACCTTTTCTGACCTACTGATGACTAAACTCGAGAGTCAAATCTCTACGATGATTGTTCTGACAGTTGATCATTTTAAATAAAAAAGCTAGATAAACACTTATAATTGGATACTTTTTTAGTATTTTAGATGCCATTTAAAGTATTAATAAACCTTTTAATTGATATGTTTTGAGTAACAGAAAATGATCACATTAAATTCTTAGTAGAGATTTCTAAACTAATTTCAGATCAAGCAAATGACATCATTAAATACAGAATTGTATTTACTTTTCATAGCTCACTGATACTAAAGTGAGAAGAGTAAAATAAAAACTCAGGGTTAAAGTATCAATCTGTACATATTAAATGTTGTTTCTGGCGACACTGTGTGTCAGAAAAGTTTAACTGCATGGCGTAAAATCTCCAATGAGCCATTGCAAAAAACAGCATGTTTACAAAACCAGATAAAAGGCTCATTTTCTGTCTGTTTATCTTCCAGGTATCTTAAGTACGTTCTTACTTGCTTGAAAATAGATGTCTCTGATCAACTGCTGTGAAGGGAACCTCACAGACTATCCGGGGGTAGGTTGTCCAGAAAAAGTTATGTAGAGAGAATCTTTAAAAAAAAAAAAAAGATAATAAATGACTGAAAAATACATTCTACAGCATCAGTATTTGTCTGTTTGTACAAAACTCTATTTTCATTGAAATGTTTACATTAGAAAATGTGATTATGCCCTGTCCACTGAAAACACTTGGTTCTCCTGGAGGATAAATCTAGTTTTCCATAACTACACACAGTCCGATAGAATTCGAGGTTTGTCACCACATGTTATCAGTCTCGGAAGTTTTCACTTCCAAAGGGACTTGTTGTATAAACAAAGATTTCAGACAGGGGAGGTGGTCATGGTCAGGATGAGAGACTTACTGCATCTTGGAGAGGGAGACTTCGACATTTCAAGCGTGAGTGAGACAGGAGATTTAGGCCATCTTGAACATATCCTGTCTATTGAAGAAAAAAAATCATGTTTTGATGTGATGTATTAAAGACGAGTTTTAACCAAAAGTTGCATTCAATAAGTGAAGACAACATAGAAATGACACCAAAAGGAAAGTTTGTGTCCTTATTCTTGGGTTACCCTGTAGCTATAGTTCGACTAGATGAGTCATGCACATTAAACCACCATGACAGTGAGTCCTGGCAGGGGAAAAGGCATACCTGAACCTCAGATTATGGTAACCATGTGAGTCACCTACGGTGAACTGGCCATCGTTCAAACAACATCTGAGAATCCTGCAGGTGGAAAAATAAAGGTCCTACAAGAATCCTAACAAGCACGTCTCTGAAGTCTCATGTTTAAAGAACCAGAATTGCGTATGTAGGACAGCAGTCCAGAGAATAGCTTCTATAGCAGCTTATAGACATGAACAGACTTGATGAAAAGAAGGACGAACCTGCTGTGATGTTCTTTCATCTCCCTCCACATAGACACATAGAGATATGATCTCTGTTCTCGTATCGATTGTGGTGCAAATCTACAAACACCCTCGTGGCATCAGCTCTGATTGCAAAGAGCATATGAAAACACCAACCCTCCTTCTCAGCATGTCTGCTTGTTCTCACACATGTAAACGCTTTAAAGTTCTAAACCAAAAACCCAATTGATATTCAGGTCCATTATCTTCCCTCTGCCTTTAAATAGGTTACCTCTCAGGCTCACCGTCACACAAGGGAACCAGTGCAGGCGAACAGTAAAGACCAGTCTCTAGTTTCAAAGTGGGTCAGAGTGGACGGAGCTGCCACTGTTTCTGCTTGATAAATGAGGCCGACGTGGGAATATATTCGCATGATAGACGTAAGAGAGAGCTCAAATTAAAGTTCTGGGGTTTGTCCCAGATATAAAAGTCAAATGACGCGTCTTCCAGGGATTGGTCAGTGGTGGGGTTTAATTGGGTTGACCCCCTGCTGGTGCCGTCGCCATGAAAATAACGATGTTACGGATAGTTTTACATAAACCTGGACCAACTTGGACGTGATCTGCTCAGAGCCCCGAGATGAAAGTTGTTATATTGTGGTTGTCATAACTCTTGTTTTGAAAATATGAATAAAAAAAACAGACAGAAACTGAGAAATTCTACATTGTATTGCCTTAGATTGCACGTAAAGTTATTCCAATCTACTACTTTTTGCTTAATAGAATGATTTTGAAAAATCTTAAATCTTAAAATGATAATTTCTGACCTAAAAAATGGCACAGTAACATTTTGAAAATATGATGTTGATTCATTTTAGGATATTGTCATTTTAGTACCTGATGAGGTCAGTAGCCAATACTAGCTTTCAAAACCGTTCAAGATTTGTAGTGCTTAAGGTCCTGGGAATAATTTGAAGGCATGACACAACACCATTCATTTTATACTGTCGATTCCTTTATATGGGCCGCAGGGTTATTTATCCCAACTGATGATGAGATAAACAAAAACCTAAACAGGTCCCGAGCCTATTTCAGGGCACAAAGAGAAAAAAACATATACTTAGTAAGTAAGTAAGTAAACAATCAAAACAATACCAATTCTAATATATGCCTAAAAGGTCAAGACAACACCAAGACTAACACAGAAGTCTCAGAGAATCAAGGAAAAGCCTGCACGAATACAAGTGTCTTAAGATGTTTCTTGAAGGAGTCAGTAGATCCATCAACCACAGAGAGAGAGGAAGATCATTCCAAAGCTTGGAAGGATTTCTCTCCTCTGGTCCTGAACCGTGTGCGAGGAACCATCAGTAGATTCTGATCCACAGACCTCAGAGCCCGAGCTGGGGTGTAAGTCTGGATCAGACCACTGATTACAACATTAAGAGATTTTTCTCAGTTGACGGAAACAGTTTCTGGTCAGTTTTCTGCAGTGTTGAACAAGAGACATGTCTTTGTCATAAAAAACACCCAGGTTTCTCAGGCTCAGTTTGACAGACTGACCTATGTCACACAAGTATTGACACAACCCTTGAACCTTATCATCAGGAGCAATAACCAAAGTTTTATTTTTTTCTTCACATTTAGCTACAAAGTGTTTTCACTCATCCATTGTTTGATTTCTAGCAAACAATTAACTAAGCTGTTCAGCCTCTGGTGCTCAGTTGGATCAAAAGAGCAGTAGAAACATCAGGAAAATCTCTGAATGATTTTACTTAGGGGAATCAAGTACAGCAAAAACAATAAAGGACCCAGAACAGAACATTGGGGGACTCCACACAACAGATCCGCCGATTCAGACCTCATTTGATTGGCAGATACACTGAAACTGCGCCCAGAAAGGTACGACAAGAACCACTGTAACACAGACCCAGACAGTCCCACTTCATCCCTCAGTCTTCTCAGCAGGATCTGTTGATCAACTGTGTCAAAGACTTACACACAAACCTACAGAGAATGTACAGTACTTAACTCATGTATGTTGCAGAACATACAAACCCCACGCAGAGGTAGCAGTCTCCCTGAAGCTTGAATCCAACCAGCAACCTTCTTGTTGTGAGGTGATAAACGCCAACCCCAACACACAATTGGTAACAATACTCCTAATATCACTGATAAATACAAGACATTTTTTAGGTCCTCTTTTTTAAATGTCTAATTACTATGTTTGAACTACTACTACCACCAAAGTGACCATGTATATAGTATATGAGACTTTTCCTTTATGTCAACCATTAAGTAAAGTAAAGTAAAAAGAACCAAACCCCTCCATTTTGCCACATCTTCTTGGGTCTCACAATCTCCTACTAAAAAAAAGATTTCTTGTTATTTAGAGATTGCAACTGTCGCAAAGTGAATCACTACAGCGAACAATGTGTTCTCAAGGTCGCCTTCTTCTCGAAAATGTATGAATCTCTGAGTAAGTCAGGGTGTCGTTCGAGTCGAGAATCCTTTGTTGATAGACACATTCTTGACCTCCACTGACTTTTCTCTGTCAACAACAGACCTTTCAATGTATTTGAGTCATATCGTATAAATACTTTCTATTGAATTCCCCAGCTGGCTAGTATGTAGTACACATTCAAGATGAGGCTTTGTTGGCTGCAGTGACTCCGGAAGAACCAATAGCAGAAAGAAAACACATTTTATTAGTTTGTGGTGGCTTGGTGACCTAACTTTAATTAACTACATGGCTGGAATAGACTAAATATAAATGGATGTAGTAACTTCTCAATGGGTTTGAAGCTTGTATTTGTATGTTCTCCCTGTGTGGGTTTACTCCAGGCACACTGGTTTACTGCCACAGTCCAAAAAACATACAAAGATTGATTGGGAACTTGACTCCAGCTCCCCCCACAATCCCTATAAGAGAATAAGAAAATGAATTAATGAATCCACCTGCGTGGATAAATAAGTCTTCAACAACCAAGCGATCTTTTAAACAATACTGTAAATTTGTCTTTCTTTTCTTTGGTCTAGCTTATTAGAAATCTGAGTTACTTTGCTCCGATTATTATCAATTATTCTTTAATCATGTTGATGTTGTTTAATTATTGGTAATGAAATAATGTCTGACTCTGTTTTTTCTACGTTTAGCGGAAATTGATACAAATCATTTGTGGCTTTAGCAGACCAAACAAATTGTTCGTGAACTGTCTAATTGTCATTCTGCACGTTTATTAATGGTCAAATGATTTCTATTGTTTCTTACACATATAAACGCATCCCACTACTGACACCATGAGTCGCCTTGTTAGGTGCACTACTTTTCTTTTGCTCACCTTGGGCATTATTTTTGACTATGTATGAGGTCTTTAACGTAAATGAATAGCAGTTCCTCACGTAGGGTTGAGCAAATGTTAAGTAGCACGACGTGGCGCCATCGCAACTCAACTACTTCAACACCTGAAGAGGCTCTTGAGCAAGGGTTAGATACCCCTGCCATCCCCTGAACCGTCAAAACACAGTGGGCATGTGTTCAAAGACGTTCCACATTTTGATGACGGAGAAAACCTCAGTTGAGTTTACTTGTCGTACAATCAGCAGCATGCAGCGCAAAAGTATCTTTACAAGATCTAACCACGCGAGAGAGTTGCGAGAGTCGTGCTGAGGCTCTCAGACGCTTCACCCTCTGAGCCAAATCAGGAAGAAAAACACTCAAATCCTGATTAGTGAAGAGCTCTTCAGGCACAATGACACACTGGGATATATTATAGTGTAGTTAAGTAAGAAGTGTCCAGGACTCTGTCTAAATAAACGTTATTGTTATTTTTTTTCTTTGTTCAATTGCATGAAATCTAGTCCGTTGACATCTTTAGTTTACAAATATGTATTATTTACAAACTACTTTATAGATATTATATAAAATGTTGGAGAAAATAACCTTTTTCCCTTTATAAAACAACATGTTTTCTTTTCTGTTTCTTTTATGTATATGTTATTGTTTATGTGTGTTTTGTTCTATTTGTAGGTGTCTATGTTGGTACTATCATTTTATATTGGTGGTAATTTTTTTTAAATTTTATTTTTTCTTGTGTCAGTTTATCTTGTTGTAGTAGTAATATATTAATTGTTTAGCTAGTTAAAACACTCTATAGGGGTTTGTTACTCATTGTGTATTTTCCATATAAGTGTTAATTTACCTTAAACTAGTTGAACATATTGTAAATGAAAATATCCTCCACGCCTGATTTCCCCTTCACTAGGTATCATTTCAATAACAAATATTCGTGCCTTTACAAACAACTCTTTCATGTTTGGTCCGTGTTGAATGAAAAATAAATGACTTTCTTTCCTGGAGGCAAAGGAAAAATGTGTTACTTCATACATACCATATAACAAACCCATACTTTACTTCCACATCATATAATAGGTACAGTATATCTATTTCTTCCTTAATATGTCCCTTTTCCATGTCATTTGTTTACCTATACTTTAATAAAGGCCATGAATTAGACCAAGAACATTTTCCCAACAGCTAAATTATAGGCTGAATCCTGTGTCTGGTAATTTTCCCTTTGCTTTGTGAAAGTGCTCAAACAATAAGAAGTAATTGTGTTGTGGCGGATGCAATCAGCTTGTTTGCACATAGGACATGCGTATGTGTCTATGTCCCTTTCGTTAAAAGGCTGTGTTGTAAAAAATAAGACTCAAATGTACCATTAGGACTTTCCAAGTTTTCCATGTTCCAACACTAACCAATTCCAGAATATTGATGATCATCAGTTCCTTATCAATCATTATTATTATTATTCATATCATTTTTAATTTTAATAATTTAGAACCAAAATAATTCACTGGACACCATCAACAAAATGTTTGCTGAATTACCTAAATCATCTTTTACTAAGCAAAGCATCATCTGGTTCGTGTCATTTCAACCTGATGTAGTGAAAATAGGGATAAATGATAGAGAAACTAGAAACTACCCCAGGAGTGAAAGTTAGTAGTCAAGTTTCAAAGACTCAGAATATTAAGCTAATTCTAGACATAGGTTCTGGAGTATTCATTTTGCCAAAGACAATGATCAATGAGTTTTTACCTGAGGCTTCTCTGAACTTATTCTACTCATTACAGATGCAAGTGAGAGGTGAAGTCACTGCAGTTACTGGTTAACAGACAATAGCTTCTGTAGCAAGTATTGAAGGGGACAAATTAGTATGTGCTAATGGGATTGTCCATAGAGTTAATGTACGCCCAGATGTCAAGCCAGTACAACAAAAACTGTGTAGAGTACCTTTCTCGGTTAGAGAAGCAGTGTCGAAGGAACTAAAGAAACTAGTTGAAAAAGATGCTATAGAGCCAGTAGAGTCATCTGAATGGATTTCACCCATAGTAGTCACCACAAGAAAAGACAGATAAGAACCAAGAATCTGTGTGGATCTAAGGATCAGTTGTAATCGTCGGATTTCTTCTACCTCACATGGAGGAAATGTTCACCAAGTTGAGAGGAGCAACACTGTTTTCCCACATTAGATCTCCAGAGTGCTTACTATCAGATGCTGCTACATGAGGACAGCCGCAGCTTGACTACTTTCATTACCCATGATGGCTTGTTTCGCTTGAAGCGGGTGCTATTTGGACTGGCATCAACACCCAGCTATTTCCAAAGGATGATGTCAACAATCCTGAAAGGTTTACCGGGGTCCAATGTTACCTCGATGACATTATTTTGTCAAATGCAACAGCTGAGGAACATGATAAAAGACTGAAATCTTTACTTTGGCGTATACAAGATGCCGGTCTCAAGCTGAATCATTTA
Organism: Callionymus lyra; assembly: GCF_982586985.1. Classification (NCBI taxonomy): domain Eukaryota; kingdom Metazoa; phylum Chordata; class Actinopteri; order Syngnathiformes; family Callionymidae; genus Callionymus; species Callionymus lyra. The sequence goes on from NC_141834.1 coordinate 5,481,990, forward strand.
GAAAGCAAATTTAGACCACCGGAATTGTCTTTCTTGGGACACACAGTTGCAAAAGAATTGCAGCCTGATGCTTCACATGAGACTGCTGTTTCTCGCCACCAATACTAGACTATGCTGCTGTTGTGGAGCCATTTGCGTGGAGCAGAGACATTCAAAGGGAATCCTGAGGCTCAAAGGAGGTTTGAAAATGTTAAAAGTCTGATTGTGACCAGCCCCGCACTCCTACTGTTCAACCCAGAACTGCCCACTGTTGTTACTACGGACGTGTCTGACTATGGAATAGGAAAAGTTCTCACTCAGATACTTCAAGATGGTTCTGAAAAGACAGTTGCTTTTTCATCATGCACACTGACCAAGGCAGAAAATACTAGGAAGAAAGAACTGTGGACTGTTTGTCTTGCTTCCACTGCCAAGTTTGGACTTTAAAGCTGCATGTGCTTCATGTCCTGTACAGACTGGACCATGTGAACTACTTACTTCAAGATGGCCAAAATGCCAAAATCAGCAATAAGCTTGGTATCAAAGTACCAGACAGTCTTTAACCAAAGCTGATCTCACTGGCACATGACACACACCAGGGAATTGTGAGAACAAAACAGAGACTCAGAGAAGCTTATTGGTGGCCGAGCATGGTTGCTCAAATCGAGTCAGCCATAAAAGCGTGTATTACATAACAGTAACATGACTTGTCTGCAGTCACCCACACTACTCCACTACAGCCTGTGCCATATCCATAAGGAGCATAGGTAAAAGTAGCCATTGACGTGGTAGGGCCCTTTGATAAGGCACCAATAGACTGTAGATTTGCAGTCCACACTTATTCATATCATGTGGCCAGAGCTAACATTTGTAGCACCTGTCACATCACGTATTGTTATACATTTTTTATCTGCAATTTTCAAAAGAGAAGGTGATCCCAAGGAGTTGGTTTCTGACATTGGCTCTCAATTCATGTCACAGGAAATGCAAACATTCCTCTGTGATCGGGGCATTGTACACAGGAAGTCTTCAGTCTACTATCCAAGGGCAAATGGAGAGATTGAATGTTTTAATGGAAGTTTGAACGATAGTTTACAGACGGTCTCACTGAAAGGAAAGCCATGGAAGGAGTTGACAAGAGAATTCTTACACGTCTGTTGCGCAACACCCCACTCTACAACTCAGCGCTCACCAGCTGAACTGTTGCATGGTCGACCCATAAACACCAATCTTCATGTGGCCGGACGTCCACTGCCAGCTGACAAAGCACGGTCACCAAGACAGGTTGCTTCCGAGTGAGGGGAATTAAGAAGATTAAACAGACAAAAAGCAAGGACCTACAGCTGTGTTTTTCAAATGTGGATCATATGTCTGGGTTAGGAAACCTCACAATATTCCTGAAACTCAGAGTAAGTTTTCCAAACCACTCCGAGTGATGGAGAAAAGAGCACAGTATACCTACCTGCTCTCAGATGGAAGATATTGGAACGCATCTTATCTCGCACTTGTTTCTCTTCAGGAAAAGGAGACTGATAGTGAACTGTTACCTTTGGACTTTGTAAATATACCACCAGATTCACCACAAAGGGAAACATCCCAATAACAGAACAGACCAGTCAGGTTCAGAAGAGTACCGTTGTGGACTAAGGACTTTGTGTGTTAATTACAGTTTGGACACCTTAAATGCTGTTGAGAAGTTCAATTAACACAAATGTTAGTATACCAAATCATTCTTTTGTTGTAATGCTGGAGTGGTTAAAGCATGGTTAAATTGTGTATAAGTAATAGAGTGATTTAAGTTGGTTTATTTACGAATAAGAATTTACAGACAGTGTAAGAAATGTTATCTACAAATAAGAATAGGAAACAAAACATTTTAATTTGAAATGTTGGAGTTCTCTTGAAAGTAGAAAATGTTTGTTTTATGTTTTATAAGGGGGATATGTGGTGTTTCCGCCTGGACACTAGAGGCGCTAGTGGTACGGTAGATGGAGCTGAGGTATAGGGGAGAGAAGAACAGGAAGTTATACGACATGCTATTGCTATCTACTATGTCCTGCCTGTGATCCAATTGCGTTCAATAAAGTAGATTAAGTAAACTACTGACTAATTTCTACAACTACACATCACTGATAAGTACAATTCAGGTCCAAGACCTATTTAAGAGACACTTAAATCAACACATTAGTGGCTTTAAAGTGATTGTTCAAACTTCACTCATTTTCTACTCAACATGCTACAAAAACAGGAAGTACATCAATACATTTCGTGAGCCCTTCCTGTCTGGGTGGCATGTTATTGTTTAAGCTTTTGCTACAAATGTGCTTAAAATATAGAATGATTTGAGATTTTTCGGAACAATTTGTTTTGTCGAGGCTTCCATACAAGATGGATGTTACAGACATGCACCGTGAGAGTATTTGGATGTTTTTATGTATGTCTTTTCGGACGAAGATCAAGACGAAGATGACTGAGCCCCAGACGCTAGGTTAAAACGGACTTACATATTTGCCAATAACTCTAAAAAGGAATGGATTAAAGTAATCCCAACCAAAAGTACAAAATAAAAACACAAATTTAGAAAACCCCAAGTTTGACCCCTTAATCGTCTCTAAAAATGCGCTTAATTGCAGTTGCTGCAACATAGTCATTTCCACAAAATGTTCGGGCAGGTCAGTAGGAGGACATGAGCTTCACATAGACACGCTGTCAATCAGGCGAACTCCGCGGCAGACAAACACAGCCCGCCCTCTTCACCGCTCAAAGCAGGAACATGTCATATCTAATAAATGTGCGAGTCTAGCGACTGTGGGGTAATGAGCAGAAAAGAGAATGAGGAGAGGGGAGAGATGGAAGGGCCACGCTCAGAGTTAAAGCTAATTAACGGTCTCTAATAATATGAAAAAGGAGAGAAGGCTTGGACATGCCACTGAGGAAGATGTTATTAAATCATAGCCAGCGGTGCAGGGAGAGCGTAAAAACATTAGTGTGCACATTCAATCCTCCGACAAAGGGCCATTGGCTTGATTTAGATTTAAAAAGTAACTAATGTTAAAATTTAATTAGAGCTCCCACATCATTAGAGGAGATTCTATCTGTCCTTTTGTGAGCTGCTGGCGACCGTCAGGAGCGAACCACCTTAATGTGACCGTCCAATCACAAAAAAACATTCCGAAACCTTATTGTCAAGGAATGAAATCTTGGGGATTCATGAGTAAAAGGTTGAACCTTTTTTCAGGCTTTTTATTGAAAGAGCTAGATTTGACTGTGTCTGTCTCTTGACTGAGACTGTAAGAAGGAACATCAGGGGTTCTGCAGACGTGCCGCGAGGATATTCTATATTTGACTGGGAGCAGACGAAGATGAATCAGAGGCTGGGAGAAGAGTCGACTTCTAAGGGCAGTCAAATTGCCTATAGAGCGACGGGTGTTGAAGTCGTACAGAGCCTGTGTCAGTAGTGGATGTGTTGGGGGGTCAGACCAACTCAGGAGGAGGCGACACCTGCCTAGTGTTCAATGTTTTTTCAGCCTTGAAATGAGATTTAATTTGAATTCCTATTTATTTTATGGTTTATATTTAAACATTGTGTGTATAAAAGAAAATCTTTCTATGTTTTATTTTACAATTAACACTCAAATATTGACATTGTTTATTCATTTGTGTGGTGCAATTTAACCTCCAGCCACTAGTTGGCATCATTCGTCATTTCCATGCCAAAAAGAACAAGAAAACTGGCGAAATGGAAGCAATCACCAGAAAAAAAGGATACACAAGACTCCAGACGCTTTTAAAGGCGATGATTTGACTCATTTTGGTTTTAAAACAGAGCAAGACAGTTGATAAGAGTCGTGTGATCTGCAGTATCAGATTTGGGAATATGATTTGGGAGATTCATATACATTTTTGGTTAACATTTTGAGAAGCACTTTTCTTCAAGCACTTTCACATTTGATTTGAGAAAGTATATGTTCGTTTCTTTGTTGTAAAAGCCAGAAAAAGGTATTGTTATAATGCTTAGCATGTATTAAATTTGTATGTTTACTATGCTATGATGTTTTTTTTCCAATTAAATTATTTAAAGGGCACCTAATGGGCTGATTTAAGTGTCTCTTAAATTGTTCTAGGACCTATATTATACTCATCTGTATGTTTATTTTTGCAAAAAAATCTCATTTAATAAAGATATTTACATTAGAAAATACACTTAAGCCCCGCCCACTTAAAATGCTCCGTTTCAGTAAATCTTGTCCGAGCAACCACGCCCACTCTTTGTACATTAAAAAACGAATAATAAAAATAAGGTTTGCTGCTTAATGTACACATAACAAAAACACCTAAAGGGTACCTAAACACTCACTATGTTAACATTCATATTTACTTTGTTTAACGATCAACATGTAGGTACTTAACTGATTTAGGGCTTCTAGGGGAGGACACCTGCACCAGAGTGACGTCAGAATGTATAATTTAAATCTTAATCTTGTTTGGCAAGATTTCAGACGAGGGAGAACTTTATTAAGTAATAAATGACCTACTGCATTTTGAAGAGGACGACTTCAACACTTAGGAGATGTGAATTCAAGAGAGTTGGGTTTTCACATTAGGTGCCCTTTAAAAGAAACAATCTATCGTTGGTCCTACAGTATTGCAATAGATCCCAATATCTCGTCACTCATGTTTTGTGATAGTATAGTATCAGTATCAGTATCAGTACCAGATTTTTGCAAATACACAGCCCTAGCATACACATAGCAGAAGCTTTAATGTAGGTTTTTGGTAATCTTGTATTGAGTCTGTATGTGACAAGTTCAGTTAAACATGAAGAGCCGACTAATGCAGCTGTAGACGACGTTGCATCAATTAACCAGAACCTCATTATCATCCGCACGCCTGTCAGAAATCATCGTCTCTGTTTGCCAGTTTCCACCTGACTGTCGCAGGTTTAAGCCTCTAATTAAAACAAAAGAGCCGCGCAGACTTAATCCAGCGTCTTGATGAGTGTTTGACTGAAGGTGCACCTTGTTTTCAGAACATCATACAAATGATGTTGCAGTGTTCTCTTCCAGCCCAGAAGAATAGTGCTCTGGCGATAACTGAGTAGCGTGTTTTTCAGAATATAAGGCGCAATTTTAACTAAAAAAATTTGACAGTGGTCATTGTCATCAGTACTCTTCAAAACTACTTCATGCTTATAGCTCAATTATGATCAGTTGTGCATTTTCTTTTTTATATATTTAAATTTAAGAAATTTAAAAACTATGAATGTATTTTTTTGTATCAATATCATCTTCTCCTTAACATCAGTTGACAGTAGGGGTTATTCTTATTTTATTTTATTCAAAAATGTGTGAGTAAATACAATTGTATTCTAGTTTTTACAACTACCATGTAAATATTTAAGCTTGTAAACATTTCTGTTGCAATTAAACCTCCGGCCCCTAGATGGCAGCAGTCATAACGTCCTCCATAGCTAAAGCTACAATGAAATCCCGCGAGATTCCGACGATGACCGAGGACGAGAGGATACAGTCGAGTCCAGTAGCTTTTAAAGCTGATCTATGGACATATTTTGGTTTTCTAACAAGTTAAAGCAGTTACGAAGAGGAATGTGGTCTTTAGATACTGCAATGCCAGATGATGATTGAACTTCGACCTCATTAGTCCGACATGTGGCCCCCCCCCAAACCCACCTCTTGCCCAGCTCTGGTGTTCCCTACAGCAAGAGGTGAACCTCCACATCACTGGTGGCCTCGTCGAGGAACGTTCCAGATTAAAGCCTGGAAGTACAAGACGACTCATCCGGATGTTCCGCTTCCTTGCTCATGTCATTTTCTGATATAAGCCTCTGCTCCTCCGACGCTTCCTTTCCACCAGCACATCATTCATTTTACGGTATCACCTGTTTTTCCGAGTCCAGGTTTGAGTCGTCTTATGTGCACCAACACCACTTTATAACCCACACACATTGTTGTGGGCCCCAGATAATTAGCTTAATATTAAGGGATGCAAAATGTATTTCATTTATATATATTTTTTTAAAACATAAAAATTGACTTCATTTTAATGCAAAAAAAAAAAATTGTATTTAAAGTTATGAAACAATCATGAAAAATTGTTATATTTAAAGACAGAAACATTCCAATTTGAACTTGAATTTGAATCTTTTTTGTAATTGAATCATTCATTTTTGTGATTGAATTATAAAGACACAAATCTATCTTCTTAACTTGTGACATCTCTGAAAAGACACTCACAATTAGATTTTAGATTTCGGGTTCTTTGAGGCTCAGTTTGAGTCACGAAAAAGAAAAAGGACCAAAATCGGATTAAATATATTCACCTTAAAGGGGCTAAAAGGTGTAAAATCTCTTAGAAAGCTATAAATCCGAAACGATAATGTTTTTTTGGCTTCATTGTTTGTGGATTTAAACACAAAGGCATATGACTCAGGAATTCCAACAGAGTCAAAGGAGGGACGTGAGGACCAACTTTTAACAAAAGATGAAAGCAAAGGCTGGGATAATGGCTTTCCATTGTGTCGAGAAAAAGAGTGGAAAATTTAAAAATTAGTTTTCCACTCCCTCCTCCTCCTCCATCCTTGCATGGTGGCTGATGATCCCCGGAGCTGGCCCGGGCATGCTGGGATAAGCCGTGCCGCTCGGCTCCATCACCGCCAGAGAGAGCACAGATGGGAAGTAAGGAGGGAAGGTTCAGGGGGGTCAATAAAAACAGCCGTAACATTCATCCAGAGCTGCTTCGTACCTGACCACAGCCGCTGCACACATCGTGATTACTTTTTGATGACTTGCTTCCAGCAGGGTTTCGTATGTTGAATGTATGAAAAGAGAGAGAGGAAAAAAAAACGTGTGTATCTGTGTTTCATGTTTTCCTCTGTTTTCAGTAAAAACCCTTTAAAAGCGCCTCTCTTTCGTATGCAGCGAGTGTTTGTTGCCTCTGGCGGTTTAACTGAATTATCCATGCATAGCTGCGAGGCACACTTTGGTGTTTAAAAACCTGGTATAAATAACTACAGCCAAGTGAAATGTTATGTTAAGACTTGTGGCTGGATGCTTTGTCACACCACCATCGTCTTAAACGTAAAACGAGTGGATGAAGAGAATGAAAGGAAGACCCCACGTTTTTTTTCTTCTTGTTTTATATGAGTCTTAAATTAATTAGAGTCCGCAAAATATGCTAAACTTCATTCATCAGAGTGAATGCTAGATTTCACCGTTGGGAGAAATCATTCCTGATGGACGACCGTGCTTCACATCTCTCTTTCATTCATCCGTCCATCCTTCCAGCAACTACCCTCATTAAGCACATCAAGTGTGGGGTAGGGGGGCGGGGGCACCCCTAATAGGTGCTGATGATCAATCCTAATTGGTCCACTGTTTTCTGAATGTGACCGTTTGCTGGTGCTTCAACACCCTGATGCAGAATTAATTCATTGCTGGAACGCCCAAAGGTCAGTCGCCCAATATATCAGAGGTGCAAGCCGACACTTAACCAGGCACATATTTGGGGGACTCGCTTCTGTATGGAGGCCGCTCTCTGCAGAGGAATGAGGGAATTTGCATTTAAATGACAAAATCACATGTGACCTCCCATTCAAATTAAAAATAAACTTGGACCAAAGCCATGGAATGAATTTCCTGATTAATCATATGTTCGGGTTGTGGGCATATATGAGCTCTGATTTTATGGATTTATGATTTGTCTGTATGTTTTCTTCAAAGGGCAACTAATGTGTTTATTGAAGTGTGTCTTAAATAGATGTTGGACCTTTATTGTACTCATCAGTATGTGTCTGTTTTTGCAAAACTGTTTTTATTTCAATATTTACATAAAAAATGCACTGAAGCCCCGTCCACTGAAAACACTTTTTCTCAAGCTAAAATCTTGTTCACGATAACCACAACCACTCTGCTGTGATTGCATCAAGGTTAGTCGCGATGCATCATAAATCCAGGAAGCGTACACCTCCAAAAGGAATTCGTTATATAAACAAAGCGCACATAATAACAAGTGGCTGGAGGAGGAGTGAAGCCATTATTACGTCATAATGGACTTCGCTCTCGTAACCTCTTGTTTGCCAGGATTTCAGACAGGGGAGAACTTTTTAAAGTAATAACTTCAAAACATCATCATGATGAGGGACTTACTGCATATATGAGAATATTTTTACATGTAAGTTAGTCAGGAAAGTTGTTTTTTTTACATATTTTGCAGAAACCCCAAGAAAAGGTAGACATGGTGATTGCGTCGCTTTTTTGAAAATTAAATATATGATAATAAAGGGTGATTGTTGACGGCTCCCGGTGTGTGTAGGTTTGGGAGGTAGGTTTTGTGGACTGACAAAACATTCCTCAGCCATATTGTTTTAGAAAGATATACTGTGAAGATTAAACCTTTTTTCATTTTCTACAAATGATTCCCATCCCAAGTAGATTAAGAATCAGAACATATTCATAATTCAAAAAGGTAAATAACTCCCTATAGTCGATTTATCATGATGTGTGAACGATGAACAGTTCAGTAACAAATGGCCGTCTCGCTTGAATGACTACAAACCTTCCTGACAATATCAAAATCCTTTGCTTATTGGAAGCTCCTGGATTAATTTTCTGGTTTAAAAATATGCATGTCATACTAATTAAATATAAACCACGTGCCCTCCTCCTTGTTTTTAATCTTGGTTTATAGCTAAATCATCCATCCCTTGATTATTATTATAGCTTTTTAACAACTAATATTGATTGAATGAATATTGGCGGTCACCATTGAAGGCAACTTCAATACTCTTTCTCTATCCTTGCTAGCAGCCTAACATCTTCCACCTGTTCCAGATCCAGCAAGAATTATTGAATAACAGAAGAAAATTACTCCTTTTGGGGATGAAATGACAGATGGATGGAAAAAGTGTTGGAATTCCCAACTCGACGAGTATTTTTTGAAGGCTTATTCAATCACTGAGTCCCAAGGGGGGAACCAAGGAGCACATCCTGTAGAAGAACAATACCTGACAACATGATAATATCATTAACACTAACAGCAGCGGACATGGGTTTGAAAAGCAGCGTCAACGCTCCAAGAAGATCCTCACATTTGTCAGAACTGGGAGGAAATAAAAGCCCTGGAGCCAGAAGTTTAGTTGCAGGCAATATGCAGATGTTGGTGGCACAGAAGTGGCATCTAGAGTATTCAAGCATGTGTAATAAAAAACATTTTTCTTCTATCCGATGCTACCAAGCAAGCCATTACGCTGAAGCTTACTAAACCTAGAAGTTGTCGATTCTTCAGCCAAACCTTTAGTATTTTAGTAGTGAAGTGTCTTATGGTTTCAAGCTTTAGAAGCATGTGCCCTGTATTCCAAGATGAATTCCAAGAAGATGAGGTGTTTGTTGATGACGTATGTGGTGACATTTGAAGCCTCCAAAACCAGCCTACCACGTCACCAGTTCAGGATTCGCCCGCGGCTTCCCTTTAAAAATATAGGTGCCTTCAAAACGCAATGGATCTGCCCTGAAATATTTTGGATTGATGAACTACTCGGATTGAAAGCTTCCGTGGTTGTTGAGGCGTCATTTCTCCGTGTACTTGAGATCACCAAAATAAGTTACATCAATCCGACACCAGGGGGAGAAATAAACACTATTTAAATTCCCATGGATTGGGTCTTTTACATGCATCACTTGTCTAAGCTATTATTCAGATTTACTTTTTCCAGCTTTACAGTCTGAACACTAACATCTGTGTGGCACACAAAAGGGGCTCAGAGACCAGAGAGAAATACAAGATAGATGGTACAAAATAAACAAGTGTGTGTGACTCACATGAGATTGGCAAAGCGACTTGTACACCTAAGTCCAAAGTCAAGGTTTCACTTGGATGGTTAAAGTAAGGATTGAGTCGGACGTAGAGCTGCTCCTCGATGTTTCTATGATATGACATAAACCATCACAGCACTCCCTCAAACACACATACACACACACACACACCATCTCTGTTAATGTAACGCTTCAGTTGTGGCCGAGGGCAAGACCAGGAAGAGAAGTAATCTGGCCGGAGTAAAGAGATGTTTTCATCACCAGGGATGATTTCTCTGCTTTGTAAACTTCTTCCTCCTCAGGCACAGCTTCCTATTTCCATGTCTTAGTTTGGAAACTGTCATTATCTGGAGTTATGGCTCTGGCCGGGCTGTAATGCTACACAAATACCTACTTTTCAGTGGCTACACGACAACACAAACTTTCTCCCTAAAGCCTTTAGATGTTCTTACACCTCTTGTTTTTTTTTAGCTGAATATTACCTACAGATCCATTGAAAATGACCTGTCTTACTCCATGTTATTTGTCGATATTTTTTCACATCAAAACACTTCATCATAAAAAGATAACCAGGATAAAATAAAATAGACTTTCCTTTAAACAAATGTTTGCTTGTCAGGTCGAATGTATTCCCAGATCCTCTCTCAGCATTCACATTGAATGAAAATAAATGGAAGCCGTCACTCAGATGTTTATTAAATGATAACATCTCATGCCCCGGAGTTCAAAGCACAAAGGAAACGCAGCCTTGACTCGTCGATAAAGACATGTGAGGGCCGACCCGTGACCCCCAGATCTGGAGAGGAAACACTTCTATCCAATCAGAGGAGGTCAGTGGAGGTCAGAGAGTCTGTAGGAAAAGATGAATATCTTTCAAATAAAACAAATGTTATCTTGTGCTTTTGAGTCATTTTATGTGTGAAATTCGCAAGAAATGAAGCAGGGTCTGTACAAACATAAACATTGTAAAAACAATTGGAACAAATTATCATCTTGATGCATACATAACATATTTTTTGCACCTGTGTTTAGTATGAATGTGTACTTTATGCGTAGGATATGTATGCTTCAGTGTTTATACGGGCCTTAAAAAAGTATATTAATTTAAGGGTATTGTTATTTGTGAAATAAATCCTTATTGTGTTCTTGTCCTGTGCATTTTAGTGTGCATTTAGGTGTGTGATTTGTGTTACGATCAGGACAAAAAAAGATCAGGATCATTGTAAGTTCGGTGACTGGGTCAAACCATATACTTGTTAAAGAATTTATGTTGCTTTTATAGTCTTATCAGAATAAACATGTAGTCATGCTTGCTGCGGCTCACAATGAGCTGGAAGGAATGTTCCCAGTTAGAGTTTTGTTTCTCGAGAAATGACAGTTGCATTAAGATACAATGACCACCAAGATATGGAAGCTGGTCTCCATGTGCAGGCTGTTATGTCGCACTCACTGACTCATATAGAAAACCGTTTTTTGCTGGCTGCGTCCAGCAACAAATGAACAAACCGTTTGTATTCAAGTGTGTCATGCTCTGAGCTTTCGAATAAAAAGGCAGCAAGAAGAGGAGAACATCAATGGTTTGGGACGAGCTGTAAGAAGCGTCTTCACTCCTTGCTGATACTGAAAGGTTTCTGACAACATCCCTGACAATACTTAAAACTGACCTCCCTCTGTTTTTTTTCTTGGCCCCTAAAAAGGTTTAAACCACCCCTATTTAACTTATTTTAGTTATTGTAAAAGTGTTAACCTCTATTTTTACATGTTTTCAGGTGTTTTATGTGTGTTGTCGTATACAATTCTAGTCACCTTATTTACTCTCAGTTTGTCATCCGTTTCGCGAGCGTTATCGTGTCTCTTTATTTTGTAAATTTCCCAAAACAATTTAATGAAAGTAATTTGTCACTTATGATGATAGAACTAGTTCCTTCTCTGAAGTTGCTGTCCTGCGCTTCTCTAATAACTCCTTATTTCCCTGGTCACTTCACGCCTCTTGTCACGTTCCTTGCTGACAATTAGACTTCTATCCTCAGCACTTTTCGTTATAACTTGTCACTATGAATATTTCTTTAGACAAATGTTGGTGAAAATCCCACCAGCCTGCTCTTCAATGGGCCGACATATTTGTCTCTTTTATCCTGCGATTGTTTCACATGTTCTCTCCAGGGACTCACAAGACTGTGGAATATTCTCTGCAGCTGTCGTGCTGCTGATATATGGATAATCATTATTTTTTATTTTAAGAACTTCAATGAGGAAATGGAAGGCTTTTTTATTGTGTAATTCCTCACTTGTACATTTCCGATGTGTCTCCAGCTACTGCATATGATAATCACAAACCATAAAAAACATAAATCAAAACTGCTGCATGAACTGACTTTTTTTTTTTAATCTTTTTTTATTAATATTCTTTTTGACTATAGGATCCCGTTTGTAGAAAGAATCTATATTTGTTTGTTTTTGTTTAACACTAATATGTTTATTTCTCAAGGCCCTGGATGTTGTGGCTTGAGGAGCTTTTTCATGGACTTCAGGAGAAGTATCCCCCAATTGGTATAATGGTCCCCCAGAGAGTGCCTTGCGCTTACAGGGGAAACCACACTCGTCAGCCTCCTAAATAAGGTCTCTTATAGGGGGTCTTATAGGAGGATCCATATGATAATCTAATCCAGGATTCCGAAAAATGTGGTTTTCGTACTGGCTGCAGAACTGTGTACCAGCTATTCGGCCTCAGCAGGTTTTTTATTTTTATTTTAGGAAATGCATTCAACCTTGTTGCTCAAGGGGTACTAAACTCATAAACATGGACTACTCCGGACTTGAATGAAGGTGTCTGATTCTGGATCAGTCGGCTCTTTTCATATGAATAGACATACTTTCAAGGCACTACCAGGGTCTTGAATCTGGTGACCACAGGCTTTTTGCAGATGATGCAGTGCTGTTGGATCAAGGATCAACTCCTCTAGATCCAAAATCATGGTCCTCAGACCCCCGTCCTCTGGACAGATCAGTGCAGCATCATCAGCCATGAGGTGTCTTTATCAGTCTGTCGTAGTGAAGAAAGAGGTAAGCCTTTTTGATTACCTTCACATATGCTTAAGTATAGCAGAAAAAAGATCCAAACTCCCTATCTGTGTTTACATACAAGGACAGGTAAATATAGGGCACAGGTGTGTGACCAAGTTTTATTTCGATCCCTCTAAAGGTCTGTACTGTAATTACCATGTGCATTGGTCTTCATCTTGTTTATAATTGCCAATAAAGACCACAGCATGTCACTTCTAAAAAAGCTGACTGCTGTAAATATTTGTGTGGGAGTCGGAGGCCCTCTTCGTGAGCAAATTTAATTTAGAAAAAGCTCCAACAATGTCGGACAGACTTTGAGGAAATCCTCTGTACCGATTTGTCTAGGCTTTGTCTGGAGTGAGTGTGTGCATGTGAGCGTGTGTGTGTGTGTTGACCTGGGTGCACTGATGCGAGAGCATATTGTTGTTCAAAATCCAAGGGTTGTCAGCCCTTGATCCCTTAGCCTTTAGAAAGCCTTCACAAATGAAACCAAGATTCTATTTACATGAGGAAATGGAAAGATCGTCTATCTCTGTTGCCTTGCTGTTCATGAAGTAGCACACGCAAACACACTGCGGCTCACACACACCATCCACTCACAAATGGACCAGCGAACCCCAGGTGATGAGAGCTACGCACATGGCTCCACCAATTCTCATCAATTACCGTATATAATGAAAATATTCATAAGGATGATAATTCTGCAAACAGGCTGGGGCAAAGAATCCAATAACGGCAGGACACAGTGTGAGGAAATGTGACGATAATAGAGTTTTGATTGAAAATCTCTTTTATCCGAACAGTCCGAGAATAAAAAAAACACATGAACAGTGGCAGGGCAGCAAGATGAGTTCATCTAATAATGTGAGTCAATCTCACGTTGTTATCTTTAGCACCTGCTTTCATAGTTTCTTTGGCTTGAAGGGTATAAAACTGTAGTTCATGCATTAAAATCTATTAAAAATACTTTATGATGTTACGTTTTAGGTTTCCTTCCTTCTTATCATCCCTGCTAGGGCGAAGGCCATACAGTGTTTTTGTCTTTTTGTTCACTGCTGTCTTCCCCCAAGGCTGAATCCACTAACTTGTTTACCTTCATTAATGACTAGTCTTCAGGTGTCTGAGCTCTTTGGTTTTGTTTGGTGGTATTGCTGGTCCTTGATAAAGACAATTCATTCAATTTATGCCTTGGTTTTCTGTTTGTTCTACCTGTAATCCATGTTTGAATTTAAGTTTAATTTAACTTCTTTTCTATTTTTTCACACAGGAGCAAATGACCCATGGGTCTACATCTACAAGAACGTAGCCAACAAGCCGTGTAGAAACACTAGTGCTGTGTCTCAAATCGCGCAATTCCCTACGTGCTCTGCTTTACAGTACACTGCCAGACAGTGCACTTACTAGCGCAGTGCTCAATTTTCAAGAGTAGTACTGTCTCAAATCAAACACATGCCGCTACACACTTACTGGAAATGACTCAACATTGTAACCGGATTGGAACACTATCGGCGACACTTGACAGCACTTTTTCGCCAATTAAAACAAGTTATTAAGTTGTGTTTCGTTTTGCTATTTCTGATGTTGTGTTTTTTGAGGTATAATTAGTATTTTCTCAATTTATGCCGGTATGAGCTCCATTTAGCATCATCTACGTCACCAATATGGCGGCCGTTAAGGGTGGAAAGTGTCCATCAATCCACACTCAATTATCTGGTTGTTTGGGTGCGCCAATTGATTGCTCATTGCACACTGCATTTTCCCACACTACTCATCAGGACGCAGTTGTGCACTCAAAATATGTGCGTGCGGAAGTGCGCAATTTGGGACCCAACCTCGGTTAGTGGTGGAAATCAGTGTCTGTATTTTTGCCCCTTCTTGTATTGACTTTTGCTTTTTATTTGGTGCCACTATTGATTCCTCTCGGTTACATGTGTTGCACAGTTTTGTTGGTGAATAAATCTTAGAAACTATTTATCTCCTTGTTTTCTGTGACTACACCTTCACTTACCCAACTCCCTGCACTATTCTATGTCTTGCTAAAAAGAGCCAACAGGTGGCTTAGCAGAGTATATTGACATAAACAAACTCAGTGTGATACTGTCTGCGTTTATTTTGGTGAGTTTCTTCTTTACACCTCCCCACGTACAGGTAAGGCCACACAGCTGGAATTCATTCCACAATGAATGCCACTCCATCTGTTCATATGCTGCAGAGTTCTAGCTTCAACTTACACTGGTGATTTGTGACTATTCTGTTCACTAAGTGTTTTGACTGGAATGTATCGTTTGTTGTATGTACGTGGGTGGACTATTTTCATGAGTGTGACATCACATCGCTTTTTGATAAGGTCAGTCTGGGATTTACTGTCCCAAGTAACTTGCGACTTACCTGGAAGATACAATCTCATGACATTTTTGATCTGAAACATATTGTTCTAGCTAAAACTGCGGTCTTGAACTGGTCCAAAAAGGGTAGAGTGAGGGCCGAGGGCTTTATCACCAGTCAGGATAAATGTCTTAGCATTTTAAATGACTCTCTTAAATAGATGTTGGACCTCTTTTGTACTTGTCAGTATCTCCCTGTTTGTACAAAATTCTCTTTACATTGAAATATTTACATTAGAAGATGTGATTAAGCCCCGCCCACTGAAAACATGTCATTTTTTTTCGAGATGGAATCTCATTTAAGGTAACACCAACTCTGCTGTGGGTCATCAATCCTGAGGTATACACCTCCAAAGGACTCATTGTTTAAACAAAGCGGGCGTGATTACAGCTGGCTGGAGGAGGGAAGACATTATGACATCATTATGGACTTCGCACTCGTAACCTCTCGTTTGCCGAGATTTCAGACGGGGGAGAACTTTATAAAGTAATAACATTAATACATGATAAGTAACTTACTTACACTAACATGTGAGTGAGTCAGGAGAGTTAGGTTTTCACACCAGTTCTCCCGAACCCGGTAGAAAAGAAGTACACTACTAGTGAGAAGAAAATTTGTATTGACAAGTGTTTTCCTGCTCAACTGTATCAACCTGATTAGGCATACATTGTACGTTCCACTGGTTATCTTACTCCTTTACCTCCGAATGTAGGATCATTATATCACCAGGGCAATCCCATGGAACACTAGAAGGATTAGAATTACACAATAATAGTGATACACATAATTCATTTGCACAGTATATTGTTCCATGAGATTCACAAGTGATATCAAGCTGTGTACATTTTGCATCCACTTAGTCGGCTATATCCGCTGCCAGACTGTTTCCCTTCTTCACGATGAAAATGTATTTCTGCTCATATTTCTTACAATGAAGGGTTGTTCTTCACATATAAAGTAAGACGCTCTGTGCTAGTGACAGATTCTATCAGAGAATACTAACCCTTGATCTAAGATACGACTTCAGAATATAATGAATATTTAAGTCCACAACAGGCCATTGAAAGTTAAATCCACCTCTAAGTTGAGTGAAAGGAAAACAAAAATTATACAAATGTGAAGATATAGCCACATGATTAATTCCCAAATGCAATTGCAGAATCATTTGTAATGAATTTAATTGGCCGTCTATGTTTGAGATCAGCAGGTGAGTGATTTTCTTCCATTAAATTAAATACAGTCGTTTGTCTTCCATTACAGGAGCATACAAATGTGTTTAATTACCCTTTCTCTCAATCAGCACCACAAAGCAGACCTAAAAATAATGGAAAAAGAAAAGAAATGGTAATTGTGTGTAATTTCTGTCAATCCCGCTGACAGAGGCAGGTCATGCTGCCGGAGAGGTCAAATACATTTAAATGCAAATGGACAGTGTTGTCACCAGGAGTGCCGTTCAACTTTAATTTATCCTTTTGCCTTGTCTGTGTGAAGAGTGACAATCTGTCCACGCTCGCAGAGATTAGTGTTGGCCTCGGCTGACTTTAGCTCACCCACGCTGATGGGAGCTTCTCGCAAAGATGATGCATTTGTGTTGGCGTCGAAGATTTGCTATATTGTGAGTGAAAGAACAATTTGAATGTTAGTTCCTGATCTAGACTTTTAGTCACGACTGCCTGAGCCGAGACAAGGACGCCACCAATCAGAGAATCTTTGGACTGGTATTAGACCAAGATGGACCAAGTAGTGACTTTTACTAATTGAGATCTGAAGTTCATTTTATACACAATAAATATCAGTGTTGATTCAAACGGCATTTGTATTGAATTTTTGTATCAAGCATAATATTAAAAAAAAGCAATAAGATAACCTGGTCATTAATCGAGACCAACTTTACAGACCTAGACCGAACAAGAAGAAGAGAACCAGAGTCAAGACCAAGACAATACAGTGATTGTTTTTTGACCAAGACAAGTCTTGAGAACTCCAACATCCACTCCTGTATCAACCTATCTTCAGGGCTCTTGAGTACAACTTATCCATCAGCAGTTTGTCTCGATGTTGGAAAAAAACAAGAGAAAACATTTCACTTCATCTAAAGTTGGAGCGAAAAAAGAATGGCTTAAAGCAGACCTGGGCAAAGTGCGGCCCGGGGGGCACATGCGGCCCTTTGACTGTATTTATGCGGCCCTCGTAATGCCAATTATGATCATGTATAAATGGTTCTAATGCATTAACAAATGTATTTTGTATTTATTATTAATTTAAATTTCAACATAACACTTATTTACTTTTTGTGTGTAATTTTCCGAGTATCTATTAATCCCTTAAAACATTTTTTATAAGTTAGTTGAAGAAATTTTTTGAAAAAAAACTCATATATACAAGAATAAAATGACAGCTTATTTATCTTAATAAAAGTCACGGCCTAATGACAAATGTCCTTTTTTTTAGGGATTTTTTCGTCTTCTTTTTTGCTTGACGGCCCCTAACAAAATTCACATAATTTAATGTGGCCCTTGAAGAATTATAATTGCCCACCCCTGGCTTAAAGGGACAGTTTTGGCAACGTGACATGCACATTGCTTTTATCTGAAGCTAGCTAGATTGATTTTTATTAATGTTTTCAGAAAGAATATGCCATTAACTGCAAGATACACTTTCTAACCAGTGAACATGTTGGATATGTCTTGTCTGTTTCTTTTGATTTTATGACTAGAGTTGGCAGGTAATAATAGCTAAGAAAAAAAATGTATCCTTCTATAAACAGCCTCCGGTTCTGGAACACATCATTAAGCTGTCAATTCTCCTGGAAAGTTACAAACCAATTTCTGTTCCCTGATCTCATTTGTAGTTTTAGGTTACAACATAAGGTTGTCAGTATTTTGAGCTTCTAAGTTTTGTGCTCTTTAAATCTACCAGCTGTAGCCATGCCCCGCTTCTTGTTTGTGTGGAAAATGTTTTGTTTTCTATTTTTTTTCCTATTTTGACTTTTATTAAACCTGAGAACCAGACAATGGATCAATAAAAGCCAAATTATATATCATTTGAATTATCTTCAGAGGCAATGAAAACACTATAATAATACCATTTATTTGTCTGCAATAGTGGGCATAAAATCTCTTAAGAGTAAAAAAGGCTAGTAACCAAATAAATACACTGTGCAGTCGTTTATATTTGCTTTAGAGTTGAGGTGAGGAGTGAAAGTGAAGTGGATGATCCCTTTTTAGTATTGGAAGGTGAATTAGAGATGAGGATGAACATCCTACTGCCTACTTCAAGCATTTTTGTTGAGTACACTGCTCCTAAAATGAAAAAAAAGAAGGATATTCCAAGCTGAAAAATGATGAAATAATAATGAGGATAGGAAATTCAGGTCCTGGTGTTTTTAAAGATCCATTGAGTTTTTATAGTGATTGAAAGTAAGATCAGAGAACTGCCCTATGAAAAAAAGGTTCATTTTTCTTTTGTTTTACCTGATGAGAATGGTGTAGACAAGTTAAAGGGGGAGGGGGGGGTTGTTGACATGCGTTGAAAACCTCACATGGAAAATGCTGAAGGACAAAGAAACAGAAAAGGAAGAAACAAAATACCACGAGTTCACAAAGAATAAAAATAGTACAAAGAAAATCAATTCTTTCATGGTCACAAGATAAACAGTGTTTTGCGGTCAGTAAAATGTAGCAACTGTATATGTATAAACATGTTTTTAAACTGTTGCTATAATCCATTCACAGCACTAGAACATAAAAAATGTTTATTCATTAAAATATTGTATCTCCATCATTTATCTAAGATATGAAACCCTATCAGTTATAACGTAATAATGAAAAAAAGATAAATGCAACCCTACACTTAAAAACAAAAGTGTCAACCTCATGGCCTTAGAGCCAAAACCAACGCATCAAGCGCAAGTCCATTAAAGTGGCCCCTATAAAAATGATAAAGATCAACTAATTTGAAACCCCAACTTTCCAGACTCACTCACATAGTTCAAATATGTAAGGCTTCCTCTCCAATATACATGACCATGTTTTGAACTTATTACTTCATAAAGTTCTCAGCCATCTTTAATCTCGGCGAATGAGAGGTTATGAGAGCGAAGTCCCTTACGACGTAATAAGGGACTTCACTCCTCCTCCAGCCAGCTGTAATCACACCCGCTTTGTTTATACAACGAGTCCCTTGGACGTGGAGACTTCCGGGGTTTAATGATATGCGCTGACCAACCTGTGTGTGTTCAGTGGGCGGGGCTCAAGCACATTTTCTAATGTAAATATTTCAATGAAAAGAGAGTTTTGTAGAAACAGACACATACTGATGATACAAGAGGACCAACATCTATTTAAGACAAACTTAAATCAACACATTAGTTGCCCTTTAATCTAAGCTAAGGAAGTATGATTATCGATTTTCAACAACTGTAAAGACACAATTTTCTTCTTCTCACCTCTGAAAATGTGTAGCTCCATCACTGCCATGTATCGGGAACTCCATGACTGCAATTAGGTGGAAACGGCACCTTAAAGCCATCTGCTAGAGCTTTAGCAGCACGACACACACACACACACACACACACACACACACCTCACAAGTCAAACTCTCAAGGGATATTAACACAGGGCCACGGAGAGCTCAACTGTCAACGTGGAGCATTGTTAATGAAACTGCATATGCTTACAGAAGCATGAAGCGCAGACTTGATAAAATGACAGCAAAACCCGCGACAGAGCGCATGTAAATATCATAAAGAGAAGGAAACGGAAGGAGAGTAGCACAGATGTAAAAAAGTGCAACGCACTCGTGAAGGTGTTAGCACGCATCAAACACATTTCCCGCCTCCTGACAGACCAAACAATGCCAAGGTTCCATGTTCAACTCACATATAGAATCTGTAGCTTGCACATGAAAAAAAAAGTGTAATCTCATTCATCACAGGATTTCTCTGCATGTGACAGTGGTGGGAGTGGGAGGGGGGGGCAGCTGCTTTGCGGAGGAATGTTATTAGTGCCTACAGGCACACATGTCACAGTTATTTAGAATTAATTAAAGCTGATCCACCATGACCGGGTTTGTTCCGAAAGCCAAAATCATATAGTCAAGTCATCAGGCGTGAGAGAGCTTTAAAAAGAAGCTATTATAAAAAATAACAATATGTCTGGTAATTTTAATCTGGGTTTAGGATGATGGTCTTCAACGTCTACTGATCCATCAATTTGAGTATAAAAAGGTATAAAAGAATATTTTTAAAAATGAAAGAAGTGGTTATAAAATTGACAGAGATGCAAAAATACAGGAGCTCGGTCGAGTAATCATGTGGAGGTGGCGGTTCATGCACTTAAAAGAGCACAGCAGCAGTTACCGTAGCAACTTGCTGTTACATGTCTTCAGGCAACAACACGACTTGGTCAACATTTGATTGACTTCGACAAGGTTACGTGTCCCTATTGGTTGACTGTAGCCTTTAGCGCATAGGTAAATGGATTGACTGTATACACGTGGCTCCCATGAGGTCGGAGTAGAACATGCAGAAAATTATGTATTTTATGGATATTTGATATTGATTTGTTTCGTCCCAGTCCCCATATTTTTTTTTACCTCCATCTTGTTCACAAGTGAGGGAAGAATCAAAAGGGGTTGGGGGGGTCTTTAGTTGTATCTGCTGTGGTTAAGAGGGAGCTGAGCAAAAAGGTAAATCCCTCAATATACCTCTAATCTAAGTTCCTGTTATGAAAAATGCCAAAATGAGTTTTCCCAGCAGGGTGGCTGGACTCGAGGGTGTAGCAACGGTTAGAAAGTGGTTCCATGGCGAGACAACTGGACTGTGTGGGCTTTATGGCTGAGGCTGCGACTACAGGAACAACGTAGTAAAATAAACAAGGGCGATTTTATTGTGGCACACTTCCTGTTTTGTTCTACTTGTTCGAGTTTGTTCACAACCTCTGCGCCTGTTGCTGCAACAGCTGCAGCTCTTCAAGCAATTAATCCCTCAGCTGGAGAGTTCAAAGCCACGCCTTTTCCAGCAGCAGGCGCCAGATTATAATCTTCGCTACATGGTCACGTTTGAATTCTCCTCTTGTTCGACTTTCTGGATTTTTTTTTTTTAGTTGTTCTTAGTTCGCCTATTGCCTCTGCCTGCTTTTTGTCGTGTTCAGTAGCATGTGTTTTTCTCTGACCACCGCTCTCTTTATTTTTCTGTCTTCCTAAATGTGTTTTCCGCTCGGTTTTCTGTGCGTTCAAGTTGACTTGAACTTTTATATGGACACTTAGGATTATGGATATTTCTTCATGGGACTCATCCTGCAACAGGAAGTATAAGTCTGATCGTGATATATACTTTTCCTCTCCCATCAAATTGATTTCATTCAACATCAATTATACTCTAACTGTAGGTAATTGTAAAATGGAGTGATTAACCAATATGAACATTAAAGGACTTTTTAAACAACTGTCTGGAGGGGCCACATAAAATGTGTTGGCCGGCGGATTTGGCCCCGGGCCTAGAGTTAAAAAAAAAAAAAAAATCAACTGCTCATTTCTGCAATTTAGACTATATCCACAAGTAACCAAAGCTGCTAGGGCAGTGTCATTTTACTTTTCCAAATTACAAAACAATTAGTAAATTTCATTGACATTTTTATTTGTTCAGGCTTTTCCTTGATTTTCTGGAACTCCTGTGTTATTCTCTGTGTTGTCTTGACCATTTAAGTATATATTTTATTGAGTATTATTTTGATTGTTTAAGCGCTTTGTGACCCTGGTCTGGAAAAGTGCTCTATAAATACAAATTACTTACTTACTTACCTAAATTGTGTGACAATTAGTAGCACAACAATGTAGCATTAGATATTGTCAAATAATTTACTACAATTAAATACTTGTGTTATCTCTGGGTCAAGGTAACCCAAAAAAAAACGTGTTTGTGGTATCCCTTGTGTTGTCTTTGGGTCAAGGTGAACGACCTCTACCACTGCATATGTTTCTATAGAAGCCAGGAAGGACTAATGAATGCTGTGAAAAATGAAGGAGGTCGACATTAAAGGCTTTTATGGATCACAATGCAACCATTATAATCCAGAAAAGATGTCTTCAAAAATGTCCCTTATTAACCCATTATCGGGTTATTCTACGATTACCTTTTGTGCTGATATTTGGGTGCCAGACAGTTGCTAAATTCACTCCTCTCACAAAGAGGTGGGACTGGGGAGGGGGTGGGGGGGCGTGAAAAATAGTCGAGGAAGTGAAAAATGAAGGCAGCAGAGAGTATTGGAAAATAGAAATTCGAAACGAAAAGAAAGTTAATAGACTGGATAGATATTGATTATTTAAAGGCTTATTGTGTTTGAATTTGTTGAAAGCTAGCTGCAATAAATCCACATTATTTTACTGATCTTAAATATTGAGCTCAGTGGCCACAGGTCCGAACGTGACCCGGGGGGTCTCGTCATGCTCAGGTCGTCTCGTCTCGAGGAAACCCTCGATTACACTTTGGGAAATCAGAGAAGACACTGAGCTCTGCTGCCGTGTGAATCTGTGAACAGCAACGTGCGCACGCTTGTGAGTCTGTATTTGGCCCTCAGGCATTAAAAAAAGGAAAAACTACGTGGAGCCCTTGAGAGAGCGGAGAGCTGGGAGTCTTGTGCAGCTCCTGCGTCTGGAATGAGAATCTCTTCGGCGGTTCTTCTCTGACCTCCAAACGAAGGTGCAGACGTTTCTAACCCCGGCTCTCAGAGGGAGATGGAGCTTCCTGCCCTACATCACACATCCGCTCGCATTTACTCCGAGGTGGAATATAAACGAGTGTAATCTCTGTCATGCTGTACGATCGTGGGCGGAGAATAACCCACGATATTAAAAACGAGCCACATCACTACTCACTACACACTGTTTTAAACTCAATATTTAAAATATGAAATAAACAGTAGAAAAATACAAACCTTTACATTTGCACAAGCTTTTAAGTTAAATAAAGACACCAAAAAGTTTATTTATTTATTTATTGAAGTGATTTATTTAGGATGAATATTTTGTTTGGTGTCTTTCAAAGTAGAAAAAGATCATGTTAGCCACGTTGCTAACATTTTATAATGGCCTTTCTGCACATTGTTGATTTGAACATCATGAGCAACGAAAAATATACACAAAAAAAGAAAAATGTAACATATTTATCATCCCTCACTTCAAAAAGCCAACTTTTAGTTGAATTGTGTGGAAACTTACCTTTTTCAGACCTTGGCTCCTGCATATGTTTGGGTTTTGTGTTTCTAATAACTAGAACATAGTAAAACAGGGAATAATTCATAAGGGAATAAAATACATGATTTATTAACAGATAATTTTAAAGTCATTAGACAGTTTTATCATTAACAACAATGAAATTGACCTGACAGGCTTTCTTATTCATTTATCTTTGGTTTAATGTCTACTGGTTTAAATTGACTTGCTTATTTTGTTAAGGTGGATAGAAAGTTCTCAACATGAAATGACACTTGTTACATTTTTCAAATTTCATAATCATTTTTAAATGATTTTTTTCCAGCATTTTATAATATCTGATTCAATAGAAGTGTTGATTAATTGTTTGAAATCATAATCTTAATGTAAAAGTCACTTTCTGATCAGGCACTGTTCACTACACAGAATCATACCTAGTATTTACGCCTGTTTTAATGTCATAAAAATATAACTTGATATTTTCAGTTTGTTATTTAATTGGAGAGTTACATTACATTTACATTCTAAAATATACATAAATAAATAAGTGTTAAGGAGAGTTTTCCATTTAAAAAAGTGCTCTTTGTAGTTTTTTTTCATGTTTAAAAATGTTGAAATGAATAAGAAAGTGTTTTAAGGAGTTTGGAATGCAGACATTAAAAAAAAAGGCGCTACAGGGTCAACAGTTGTCTTGACTCCAGCTTCAAGTTCCTCTGAAAGCATTGAAGGACGGTTAAGCTTCCAAATCCTTTCCAAGAATGTTGCACCTCTCTCGACACACACTCCCAGCTTATTTCTTCTGTCTCAGTTCTCTCTCTCACACACACACACACACACTCTTCCGGCCTGTTTGACAGCAGATTAGGTGGCTGTCAGACATGGGACTGGGTCACACCAGAGGTGGTCACATGACAGAGATTTATGGAGACTTTTTTTTTTTTCCTCGTGGTCACATTCTGCCGATAAAAGCTGGCACAACAGATATAACTGTAACTAAAAGTTTGATTTCTAACGTGTGTAAACAGTCATGACAAGGTGGAATTAAGCAGCGGCGCTGTTAAAATGAGGTTAGAGGAATTTGTTATCAGTTTAACGGCGACTGGCGAGAGTCACAGCTAATCTCATCATCGCCACCTTCACGTCTCCGCTGAAGCTGTTCGCTCCCTCCCTCCTGATGAGAACAATCTTCCGCCTTAAAAGATTCTCCCACTGGGAACTCCGTGTCCCCTTTTTTTCAGAACACCACGAGTGAATGCGAGATAACTGTTTTGCTAACTGAGATTAGAAGGACACACTGTTGCCCTGACAAGAATAGATTGCAAGACATTTTCAGAGGAAAAATAACTATTTATGACTCGAGTCTGGACAAAAATGTCGATAAAACATGCAACCAAAGAGCTATAAAGTCGTTATGAGGGGCTAGAAATAAAATCCATCAATACTTTCCATCAATATTGTGACATTGGTTTTTATAAATCCGGTCATATTTTACATTGGATTTTTTTTTCTTCAGTTATAAATCCATATAAATATCATTACTGTGACCCAGACGTCTATCACCCTATAAAAGACAAGATGCTCTCAACTTAACTCCATGAATTCATTTGATAAAAATGATACAATTGTCCTTCATTAATTATTTTCAATTAAAGGTTTATTATTGCTTTGGAGAGTTCAATAATTTAGATTTTAAAAGATAGGAAGTGTTAACTTTTACCTTAGATTGATAGCAGCTTACACTGTTAGGAGCCGGCTCGCAAGTTTGACAACAAAAATAAGTTTAATTAATTTTGATAAATTGTTTGAATTAATATCTGAGATTTATATCTTACCCACTTTAGACCTTGACTCCTAAAGAAGTGGGGTGTTCTTTAAAACTGCAGGATGGGCATACATTGTGGTTTCATATAAGAAATTAAACGTTTTTGAAGGAAATAAAATGATCCTGATTTTGTTATTTATTTAAAAAAAATGTATTCGATTTGTTTTGTTGTAATTTTATTTTATTTTGGACCAAACATGTGGATATTTTCATGTTCTTTGTTCTATGTTTTACAATTATATATAAAAATGTATACAATAGTCACATACAGAGCAAAATATTAAAAAAAAGACATGATAAAAAAGGCCAAGGGATAATATACAAACTCAATCCAAGTCTGATAAATGTCCTCGTCATCAGTAAAAATAACTTATGTTATGTTATGCCAAAAATGTTGATTCAAATCCATGGAGGGTAATTACATCACTTTTGGTTCAAGGCCTGCGACTATTTGCAGCCATTTAGAGCATTTAGTCCTGATTGATTATGAGATAAAGTCCAACATTCTGGTGAAAGGTCAAATCGGATCAACTCGTCTCTGGCATCTCTTCATTCACATCACCAGTCAGTAAATGTACTTTATTTACGAATGAAAATCCTCATCTGTTGTTAATCTTGTTACACTTGTTTTTTTTTTTAATGAATCAAATCTCTCAAGGGAAGTGTTCTCTTTCAGAGCTTCTTTTAATGCATTTCATTTCATAAATGATCAAGCCAAATTTCTACTGGTGGCTTTTTGAGACTGTTTATGAATTCCAACTGAGACACGTTACACAGGGGCTACATTTTGTACTTGGTGGGGTGCCTAGAATTCCCCCATTATGAAGGGAAAACTTGAAAAAAAAAAAACATGTAAGATGACGTGAGAAAACACACACCCTGAATCACACAACAAAAAGCAAGCACAGGCAGCAGGTGAACACAAAACAAATAACTACAGAAAAGTCATCCACAAAAGAATAGGAGACATATTGAAGTATGACGTACAGTACAACAAAGGTTACAATCAGGCGCCTGTTGATGGGTAAGAGGTGTCTTTAAGCTTCCTAGATGTTATGTGTAGTAGGTAAGAAAGCTCAGCAACAAAAGCACAGCAACAGGCGCGGTGGTACTGATCAAACTCTAAAGCAAATGGGACAAACAGAAAGTGTCAAAGTAAAACAATTAAACAAGAAAACGACTGAACACAACAGATAAATAAAATATATCTATATATAAGTTACATGTATCACACAATTAAGTATTAAACAGTACAATATTTCATTTTAAAAACACTTTCTTGAATATAAATCATAGAAGGACATGCATCATACAAATATGATATTTATTTTTGGGGGAAAATATTGACACAATATCCAAAGTACAATATGGAAAATATATATTTTTAAAGTTTTACAAGTTTAAAGTTAAATTACAAAAATAATACATGTTAAAATGTAAGTAAGATGTCATAAACTTTTATATGATCAGTTTTATAGTTCGACTGGGACCCCATAAAGGCCGCATAGTAAGATTATTGGTCAAAATGTATCCCCCGAGCCTGCATTGTGCACAGGTCAGCTGTTTTATGTTGAAGTTTAGGAGGAGCAGCTACCAAGGCATAGCAACAGGCGCAGTGGCACTGATCAAACCCTGGAAACTAAAGCAAATTGGAGTCAGAGTAAAACAACATAACAAGAAATGACTGAAAAAAAAGTTAAATTATATCACAAAATGAATAATAAAATATGATTTTACCACACAATACTTTATTTAAAATAAGATTTTCTGCTCCAAACCAGGTCACAAGCCATTGAATGGAGTCATTAGCAGTATGAAAGTGTCTTCCACCATCTTGGACTCTTCTCTTCATGTCCAGACACACTTCCAGCTAATTCAAACAACCTTTATTGATAGCAAAAACTTGAAACACAGACGGTGGATCTAGATGTGAGAATGTGCTTTGGAAACAATTTCAGACTTTCAAAGGACGACGATAACATCAAGCTCCTTCTAGACACACACAAAAGCAGACACACACACACAGACAGAGACACACACTTACTCAGACATGTGGGCGCTGCCAGCTGGAATGCAGCGTCTCAGTCATCTACTAAGCAGTTAGCAGGTCTACTGAGGCTTGTCAGAGTTTAATGCTCATCAGCACTTTCTCGCATTTTCTGAGCCCAAACTCCTAAAATAGCCCCCCTGAAGAGGTAATTTCTGCATTTTTTATTTAATATGTGTCATTTTATTTTAAGTGACAAATTATATTCTAGTCATGGAGGCTTTTCCCTAATTTTTCTCACCACAATATTTTCCAGAAGCCAAAGTGTATTGAAAATCATAAGGATTTTTATACCATATGAATTTCGTGAGCCCCTGGTATGAATCCGTCTCGCCCCTGCCTCCTGAGCAGTATTTTGGGATGTGTTTCTTCTGGTGCTCCTAAGAGATTTCAGAAACACGACGGGTGACAACCAGCGAAACAAAGATGCATCTCACTGCCCCAAACTTCCAGTAAAACTGCTCATTTTGGCTCGGCTAACTCTACAGTGTGATTGATATGGTACTGAGCTCTGGTCTGTGTTGAGTCTCTTTCCAATTTGTTTTCACTTGGAAAAACATGCTCCCGAACAAAGTAAGTGTAAAGATGAAGCAGGTACTGAGCACTGAACAAAAATGACGTAGTGAAGTAAAAGAAGCAGCGTTCATGAGGGATTTGCAGGAAAGAGGTGAGCATTACTTTGCAAGGCACCGTGGTATTACTCTGCAAGGCATTGTAATATTTCTCAACAAGGCACCATGGTATTACTCTGCAAGCATCGTAATATTACGCCGCAAGGCATCATGTTATTACTCTGCAAGGTATCGTGATATTACGCCGCAAGGCACCATGTTATTACTCTGCAAGGTATCGTGATATTACGCCGCAAGGCACCGTGGTATTACTCTGCAAGGCATCGTAATATTACTCTGCAAGGCATCGTAATATTACTCCGCAAGGCACTATGGTATTACTCCACAAGGCATTGTAATATTATGCCGCAAGGCACTATGGTATTACTCCGCAAGGCATTGTAATATTATGCCGCAAGGCACTATGGTATTACTCTGCAAGGCATCGTAATATTACTCCGCAAGGCACTATGGTATTACTCTGCAAGGCATTGTAATAATACGCTGCAAGGCACTATGGTATTACTCCGCAAGGCACTATGGTATTACTCTGCAAGGCACTATGGTATTACTCTGAAAGGCATCGTAATATTACTCCGCAAGGCACCATGTTATTACTCTGCAAGGCATCATAATATTACTCTGCAAGGCATCGGAATATTACTCAGCAAGGCACTATGGTATTACTCTGCAAGGCATTGTAATATTACGCAGCAAGGCACTATGGTATTACTCTCCAAAGCATTGTAATATTACGCCGCAAGGCACTATGGTATTACTCTGCATGGCATTGTAATATTAGGCCGCAAGGCACTATGGTATTACTCTGCAAGGCACCGTGTTATTACTCTGCAAGGCATCGTAATATTACGCCGCAAGTCACCATGGTATTACTCCGCAAGGCATCGTTGTATTACTCCGCAAGGCATCGTAATATTACTCCACGAGGCTCTTTGGTATTACTATTGTAGGTTCCATGGTACAATAATAATATTAACCCATAATATTTAGGCTGCGAGGCTCTGTGGTGTATTACTCTGCCAGGGTCAATAATATTATTCCACGACGCTCCGTAATATTAATCCACAAAGCTCTGTAATAAAACTCTAAAAGGCTCCTTAGAATTACTTCACAAGGCTCTGTGGTATTACTATGCAAGGCTCCGTAATATTACTCCACGAAGCTCAGCTTCATTATTAGGCTCTGTAGTCAGGCCTCCCTGAGTACTACTACGAATCTCCACTGCGGCTATCAGTCAAGCAGCAGGACAAACTGTGCCTTATAATCCAGTGACCCTTATATTCTGAAAAATATTGTATTTCACTTTCAACAATTTATTTTTTATTACGAACTTTGCCCCCTTCCAAAGCTGGAAGCCGACCCTGAAAACTGAACTGAGAGATCAGAAGTAAACCTTTTAAAGTTATTTTCGTCTATAAGACAGTTATTTGAGTGAAAAAGCGTTGTTAAGTTGTTAAGTGGGGCAAAACTGTGTTGTGTAATTGTGCTGATTCAGTGAAAAGTAATACATTAATTCAGTCATTTCTTCCACAGATAAAGGAGGAACATGGAGGGGAATCATGGATGAGAGTGTGAAAGCATTTGACCATGGAACATATGACCAGATCTCATCAGTGTGGTCAGAAGCGTGACCCTAAAAAACAATGAGAGATGGATCAATTGTGATCTAATGGCAGTGATCATATTGCAGTGCACGCGTCCTGCACAATCCAAATTGCTTCTGTATTACGGTTTGGTGACCTCTGTATGACCGCCGTGTCAACGCCCCCCGGTCTATAACTCAAGCCACGCCGTCTCGCTCGCACAGCGGACACGCCCTCAACCGTCTGGTGGAGCTGCTGATGTTGGCACATTTGTGCTCTGGGACAAGAGATGCTTCACTGGCACCGATCGCTGCTTCATTCTTCCACGGCGGACTCGCTGAATACCAATGGAGAGGCCTCGACCAGAGGCCGACACCGAGGGCGAGGTGGAGGAGAAAGACTTGTGATGGTATCAGTGCAGAGCATCACTGAGGTCATTGTCAAGAGGGATTCTCTTTTATTTTAACCTGGCGTGTCTATTTATCGCTCTGCAGGGGGCGCTGTTCAGCAAATAGTATCAAACTCCATTGTCTGAATTCTATTGTTGTATAATGAATTGTCTAACACTTCATTATTGAACCAAGGGGCAGGTTTTCTGACGACTACAAAGGTTTTCTTCTTCTGTTTAGACAGCGGTTGGGCAGTAAAAAACACATAATTTAGAATGTCTTTAAACAAATTAAAAAAAATCTGAAACACATAGTTATACCAACTATCAAAATCAGTTTCACAATGTTATATATATATATATATATATATATATATATATGAAACAGATTTTTTATGTGTATACGTGTATGTGTATCTATAAGAGTGTATATATGTATGCATGTATATATTTTAGTGTATATATATATATGTTTGTGTGTCTATACATCTTTATATTATTAGTCTCTTTTATTTATGTCATCTTTGCCATCATAATCGTTGCCATTGCTGTATGTATGTAAGTGCACAATACATTTAAAACGTTTTGTAAATGTAAATTTCACGACTCGTTGTACGTTTGTTTTTGCTCTTCCCATTCACAGTAATGTCCTCCTGAACTTCCACTTTGTCTTATTCCTCTTTTCTTTTTATTATTTTATTTATATACTTCTCCTTTACTTTTCTCATTGTCTTCTTCAACGTCTTCAACGTCTTCCTTTTCTTCGTCGCATACATGTTGAACTTAGCCAGCATCTTTGTCTTTATTATATTTTTCATCTTCTATGTCTTAATCTTATATGTTGTTTTGTTGACTTCATCCTTTTTGTTTCCTTGGTCTTTATCTTTGTTATCTTCATATTTGTGTTCTCTGCCCTCATCATCTTTACCTTCATGTTCATTTCCACCTTAATATTCCCTTTCTTCTTCCTCACCGTCTTCCTTTTCTTCTTCATCGTTCTTGGTATCATCATTGCGTTAATTTAATCAATTAATTAAAGTTTTATGTGAACCTAATGACATTATGATGAAGCGATAGCCTCACTGCTTCATTACATAGACGATAACAAACAACCATGAAACGCTTCAGCTCCTGTCAAGCTGCTTCTTTGTAAATCAAAAACTGATGTATAAATAAAGACGAAAATATCCAGAGTGAATTTGTTAACGTTCAACACAGTTTTTTAGTATATGGAGAAATGTTTATTTATCTTCATCTGGGGGGATAACGCAGTATCCCATTCGAGATTAAAGTGTGTAGTAGGAACGTTTACTATTTGCTGGGCAGATTCTAAACTGATTTATGTTTCTCCGCTGCTCCATGAGCTACAACCGTCTGTCAACTCAGCATATTTGATCTCCATAGTAAGGTTTTTAACTCCACATCGAGCTATAACTCTGCTCTGTCGGTTCAGCATAGAAAGATAGCACTCACAGAGCGTGCTTTCAACTGGGCACACAGGTTCTGTTCGCAAAGGAGTTTCAGCCACGGAAGTTAAAATTCAGCTTTCTTGATGTGCTTGATGTGTCAGACGTCGGCCCTTTTAAATGAGTCACATTCTCCAACCTGAGCGGAAACGATAAGACCTGACCAAAGACCACCTTTTCAATGGGAGGCAGCTGGAAGTGGAACAAAAAAAACGACAAAAGCACACACTTTGAGAATAGTCTCCTTTTCTGGTCTAAGAGTTCTATGGGAGCAAATGAGCACAGCTGCTGAGAAAAATGGTTCAATAAGACACAACTTAGGAGGAGGAATGAAGCAATATATCATTTTAATTAATATTACTTCTGGGTTTTTGTGTGCCAGAACAAGGTTCAATTAGAGCGATAACAAACATTGCCAACACGTTTCTCATTATACAACATAAGATTATGAAAAGAATACTGAAAGTTGAATTTATTAAATGCATACGATCATTTAAGGATCAGATAAAAGAAAAATAATGAGATCAACAGGAGTATTTTGATGGAACCAGGCGCTTGGACTTGCCACTAATATCTCTGGATCTGCTATAGGTTGTTTATTGTGTATACATTTGAATGTTTTCTTTTTTTATTAACAAATGTTTCAAGTCAGTGAAAAAATGTTGATAATGTTATAAATAATGTTTGAAATCAAGCCCAAACCTCGGGTTAAAGATTCCAGCCAGTTAAAGCTTCTAGCTTCACAGTCACACACTTTAACTTTCGACCTCATGTTACACAGCAAATCATTTTTTATTTTTGTAATCCATTCAGTCAGCAACCTATTGTGACGGCAGATACACACCCCGTACCAGTTTTTGGTTAATGTTTCACCTTTAAAATTTGTGGTTGCACTATTCAAAATTGTGAGATTGGTTTTAAGTTACACTTTTTTTCTCACATAGTTTTATTATTATACAATAAATTTTACTATTTTAACATTTTATCTTTGTGTCTAAACAAGAAGGAGCTGGCTCGCCTGCAGTTGATACAAAACAAGAATTCTGACCCGCTCTAGTAGAAGAACTCACATTTCCCCGATCATTAAAACTCTTCACTGGCTGCCAGTTTCTTTCAGGATCAACTTAAAAATTCTGGTTCTTACTTTCAGATTTATTCATGGTCAGGCTCCTCTTTACATCATTGATCTAATCTAGCCTTACACCCCAGCTCGGGCTCTTAGGTCTGTGGTCAGAACTTATTTTTTCTCCTTCCCGCGAAGAAGAAATCAGTGGTCTAATCATAATTGTTATCATTTATTTTCAACTCTGACTGAGATTTATGACATCGTATTTTTTGTCAAGTAATAGTAATACTAAAATAAATCCATTCAGTTCCAAAATTCAATCATCTTATCAGCAGGGTTACAATAAATGAGCCAACCTTGGATGAGTTTAACTCAAATGGTAGATGAAAAACAAAACAGCAGTTTTTAGATTGTGTGCAAGAGAAAGAACAGTAATGTAAAGTACACTATAAAAATGTCTGAGAGTCTTAAAAGAGTGTCGCGACTTATTCCGGTAAGAGGGAGTGTCGACTTTTGCTTCTCAATGCCAACTGAGGTAGTGATGCGGGAATCCCAACATGAGCAATTTTCCAACTAGATTTCCCTACTGAAGGTCAAAATATAATTCAGAAGTCAGACAAGCGAGGAGAATAGGAACGCACCGTTTCACTTTTATGTTGGGCTCTGCTCATCTGTGTACGAGCCATCGCTTGTGAGACTGTCTTCATCAAATGTGCCAGATATAGCCCGGATTGAAGGCTTTTATTTTGATGAATAAATCATATGAATTAAGAGAAAGAAAATCTCAGGGACGACGACAAGACATTTTGGCGTTTGTCAGGGACATCTAAAAGAGTACATTGAATACCACAGTCTAATCCAAACTTATCTCATTGTTTCATCGTGAAATCGTTGCAAAAAAATGTCATAGCAGACATTAAGTTGTAACTTGTGACACGGGCACAAAAAGTGCCTTAAAGCTGGTGACAAACTGAGAAATGTTGCCAATTCAATCAGTCACATTGGCAAAAAAGAAGGTTCTGGGAGTGGACTTTTCCAATTTTCTCCCCGGTTGAATCACAAGATTTGCTCGGGACAGACTGAAGCCATATGTCAGAGCCTGGATTTGCACCAGAGACTTAAATGGCATTAAAGTCTTCACACTTTAAACACGTTTTATTGTATACAATTCCAAATGTTATATTAAGTCACCACAAGTTGCATTGAAAACAACCATAAATCCCTACTGTGACCCAGGTGCCATTAGCTGACTACAACTAGCACTGCTGGCTAACTAACCATTCTGTTTAAAATATTCTTAACTGTTAATTTTTTGATTAGATTAGATAACATTAGAGGGATTACTTTATTAATCCCTCTGGAGACCTTTTTTGGAAAATTGGAGTAAACTGCAGACGATGATTTCATAAAAACAAGAACAAGAACAAAGTGCAAATAAAAAGAACAAAGAGCAAGGGATAACAAAGTGCTATTATAAAGACATAGAAATGTATTCTATCAGGTATATTTATTTATAATAATTGTTTTCACTCATTTTGAGTTATATTTAACCTTGTTTAAATTATCATATTTTAAGTTTTGAGTATTTACCAGTATAATGTCACCACCTTAAGGCGGATTTTATTCCATTGACTGGCATCATCTCCAGAAATTATATTTATAAAAAAACAGTTTAAAAGTTCTGTTACAAATGCTTGTTACACAGTTGAACTGGGCACGAGCACTGACATTCACAGCTCTCCTGTTCCTCTAAACACTGTCATCACTGGAGGAAATAATA
Organism: Callionymus lyra; assembly: GCF_982586985.1. NCBI lineage: Eukaryota > Metazoa > Chordata > Actinopteri > Syngnathiformes > Callionymidae > Callionymus > Callionymus lyra. Next base: position 5,516,242 of record NC_141834.1, read on the forward strand.
ACCCAAATGACGTCACCTCTTTGGCCAGATGGCGAAGCTGACCGCATCCATCTGTGGCCCCTAAAATGACCACAAAATTCCAGAGGGGCTCATTGGACGTTTATATCTCATTTGAAATGCTTCATTATTTACAGAAAGCTGTGTTGGCAACACATCTCGGAAATCCAACGATGATGGTACTGTGGTCAAAAGAAGAATGGAGTTACCACAGAAGAGCTAAATGTATGTCATTAGAGGAGATGATTGTAGAGGTGATGGAGATGCAGCTGCAAACACATGGTCAGAAGAGAAACATTGGTCATAATGAAATACTTAGTAAAATATAATAAAATGACAGGAGCTAGTCGGACAGTGACACTTAAGTAGACTAATGTTGGCCACTGTTTTATGTTTCATTCCTCAAAAATAAAAATCCAAAATATTGTATTATTACTAATTTCAAGCACGAATGTCACGAAATAGATTCAAAAAATAATTACACGGATTTATTAACCTTTTTACAAAGCTGACGATCTTAAAAAATATATTATTTCCTTGAGATTTACACTTGCTTTTAAGGTTTTCTCTTGAATTGCCATTGTGTACCGAGTTTGGTAGGAAATACGGTGGCCTTGTAACTAATGTAACAAATTAAAAAACGTGACTTTATGACACAGAATACAAGCATATCAGTAAAATACTTGAACATTCATGTTGCTATGGCAAAGAATATGCTACCTTTCACTCAAGAGAAGAAGTAGAAAAGGAAAGCTGCAGACCTTGGTTGCACTGTGGTGTATTTATAGTGAAAAAAGAGATTGTTTTAATTAAAGCAGTATCATTTTTTCCACATTCATTTCCTGTAATGATTGGTTTCACTATGAACTTTTCAACAGTGTTTTTCACCTGATAATTGAAAACCCATCCAAACTGTATCCACATAACCAAAAAACTGCTTTAATTCAGTGAGTCAGAGATGGCGTTTCCATTCATTTCCATAATGGCTAAGGTACTGAAAGTACATTCTAAAGCTTTCAGGAAGCAACTTTGTGAAACCAATCGCATAAGAGCCTCTCTCTTGTTAGAAGACATATGCAAATGGTGAGACTTATTCCCTATTGGGTTCGCGGCGGTCTGGAGCCAATCCCAACTACTTAGGGCGAGAGTTGCCCAGAGTCGCAGGGCACACAAAGACACAAACAACAATTTTCAGTAGTTATTTAATATGTGTATGTTTTCGGACTGTGGGAGAAAACTGGAATACCTGGAGAAATTTTTAAAACATACAAACTTATCATTAAAAGACAGAAGGTTACGTCAAGCTGTTGGATGGAATTAAAAGTCCCTATTATCTCCTGTAGGGATGGACACTAACATCATAATGGCCAGGTTCCGAAAAAAAAGTAGTTAACAACACAGATATCAATGGTTGATTTCTGTATTTTCGGTTTCTTTTTCCATGAGGAAAAAATGATCAAACCACAGACATTCAACATGTCTTAGTTAGAAATAGAGTAACATCTCAATCAGTGAGTTGCACACGCTCCTTACCTGAACTGCCCACTCACGCCAACACAATTTGGCTCCAAAATAAGACTGAAGGAGCATGATTGTCTCTTACAATGGAGACGGGTTCAAAGCCAAACTTTAATCTGTTTGTTTCCATTCCATTCAGCATTGCCAAAGTGTTGGTTTGGGACAAGTAAAAAATCTAATTAGTAAGTAAGTAATTTTTATTTGTAAAGCGCCTTTCTCAGACCAGGGTCACGAAGCACCTTAACAACTGTTAAATACATACAAATACTTTGAAAGGTCGAGACAACATAGAGACAAACACAGCAGCCGCGGTATAATTAAGTGAAAAGCCTGAACAAATAGAAGGTTTTAAGATGTTTCTTGAAGGAATCAGTAGATCCATCAAACAGAGAAGGAGAGAAAGATCGTTCTAAAGCTTAGGAGCAACAGCCTGGAAGGATTTTTTTACTCTGGTCCTGAACCGTGTGTGCGGAACCATCAGTAGATTCTGATCCGAAGACCTAAGAGCCCGAGTTTTGGTGTAAGGCTTACTGATGTAAGGAGGAGTCTGACCATAAATAGCTCTTAAAGTAAGAACCAGAATTTTAAAGAAACTGGCAGCAATTGAAGAGTTTTAAGAATCGGGGAAAAGTGAGTTCTTCTACTAGAGCGGGTCAGAATTCTTGCTTCAGAGTTTTGTATTAACTGCAAGCAAGACAGCTCCTTCTTGTTTAGACACAAAAAAAACGTACAATAGTCCAGACGAGAAGACACAAATCCATGGATTACAAGCTCCAGCTCGTGTTCTAACATAATTTTTTAAGTTTAGAGATTTTTCTCAGTTGAAGGAAACAGTGTCTGGTCAGTTTTCTGCAGTGTTGAACTAGAGACATGTCGTCAAATACAACACCAGGTTTCTCAGGCTCAGTTTGACGGACTGACCTAAGTCACCCAAGTATTGACTCAACCTTAGAACCTTATCATCAGTCGCAATCACCAGAGTTTCAGTTTTGTCCACATTTAGCTGCAAAGTGTTTTCACTCGACCATTGTTTGATTTATGTATTTTAAATCCTTGTTTGTATCCCTCTCTATTTTATTTTATATTTTTCTTTACTTTACTCTTCCTCCTGATCATTATTCTCTCACTGTTGAAGCCGAGGAATTTCCCCTGGGTATGACTGCTGCTATGCAAATAAACCTTTATTGCCGTTCTAACTCATGCATCTTGTGCTGCTCCTATGCTGGCAGATTCAAAAACACTATTTCGCCTTTCAATTTCCCTTCGGGGGCCACGGAGTGCACTTGTGGAATTGATGATCAAGTCACATGACATTGAGGCAGCTCACCTTTTAGTGTTTAACCGTTCGAAACAAATGGCGTCTTTTATTGTTCTATGAATTATTATGGAGTTTAAAACGAGCGTTTATAGACATTCGTGGAAGTGGATCATCTGAAAGAAGCAGTCGGTCCAACATATGGCCGCGTCTCGAATGTGCTGCTGCATCTTTTATGTAGCACATGTGCATCCATGTCTTACAGAGGGACAATATGATGGCGGCCGGTAGCTGTGTGTGCGTGCTCGGAGCACAATAACACACATCAGTGTGTATCAAAGAGCGTTAGCGTGACACATAGGTGACGGATACAGTGGAATGGCTTTCATGCACGTTGTACATATACTCAAGTGCATATGTGTTCTTGTCAACATTTGTGTGGAGCTGCAGAGACGCCGGAAGAAACATGAGCAAATCTTTGCAGACATCTGTTATATTTGGAGGCGGCGGCTTCGCGGAGGATATGATTTAGATACTAATTACGGACGAGAGACACGTTCAATTATTGGCTTTGTTAAATATTAACTCGTTTGAGGAGTTATTTCAGCTGCATGCACTATTAGCTGCGATTGAATTCGGTGTGTGACGCCAAAAAACCCTCGGCTCGTAATCATCTGTGGACAGAGGAGATCCATCTTTTATATAACTTTATTAAAGTTCCCTCGGATACGAGCGGTCCCTCCTCCGGAGTACATAAAAGAACACACCATCAGTGATGTGGAATACCATTTGTGTTGTTGTCCTCTGTGCGTGTGTGGGAGTGTGTTTAAACCTGCACAATCATATCTCACCCAGTGAAAATTATTCTTTTGCTTTGCCTGTCACCGGCAGAAACAAAAAAAAAAGAAGGAAGAAGCAGCGCCTGCTGTGTGTCAGCAACTGGAGAGCTGCTATCTCTGCCATCTGCGGGAGAATCAGATAGATGCTTGAAGGAGCTCTCGGGATGCCGCCGGAGGAAGAAACTGATTTCCAATGAGAAAGTAAAGAGAGAGTCCATGCAGCCAGTTTTGATATAAATGGCCAGATGACTATCAGCTCCGGGCGGCGGTGATAAAAACAGAGGCAGCAGAGGGAAGATGACAAGTGTTGTTGAGCCTTAGTTTTGTATAAAGTCTGTTGTAGAGTCGATTTCTTTGTTTAGCCAGGAACTAATGGTGAGGTTTCACGTGTTCTACTGAATGCTGTTCCAAGAATGGTTTAAATCTAAATATTATTATTGGATTATTAGGCTAGCATTCAGCTAACATGTGCATTTACCAAAGAGCATGATTTGACCTTACTGGATGCATGAATCAACTTGTTGTCACGTCCTGAACATTTTGCAATTTCTAATGATAACAATGTCCTTAATTCGACACCCAATTATGTTTTACTTTTGAAATGAACCTCCTCGCTTCACAAAGATTGTATTGGATTAATTATCTATTAAGGTACAAACACTTTTGTTTCTGGTGTTTAACTGTACTGTTATAGAACCTCTGTTGCTTGGTTGCCACACACCGCATGAACATTTGTCTACAAAACAAGATAAAGGATCGTGTTATGTCAGTTTCTGATAACAAAAAAAACAACTTAATATGAAATCACTTTTTACAAGTGACAGTAAGTTGAAGTTAACGGTTTTTAAATGTTTAGACTGAACTACTTTTTTTGGTCGTCTGTCTTTGTTCTCCTGTACAAACTCAATGATGCAAGAACATCAACATTGATCTACTTTAATTTGAGTTAACCATCCGGAGGACCACATAAAAATGACTTGGTGGACCTGATTTGGCCTTGAGTTTGACACGTGTTCTATATGGTAAGCTAATATTAAATGGTCTGGACTTGTGTTTGACCTTGATGCCCACTCTTGTATATTTACAGCTTACATTGCATTGATTAGCAAACTTATGCACAATTTTGAACCAATACAATATTAGGAGAAAACACTTGAAAACAACACAATAAAATATATCTATATCTATCTATATATCTATTAAACAAACTCGTTTTTGTAGCCATTTAAATTAGCCAGAATGACAAGTACTACCTCATAATTTGAGTCCAGCGTTAGTAGAAATGTAAATGCTTAGATCATTAGATCATAGATCAATGGAGCCAAACCCAATCACACTAGGGGCCACAATCGCTGTCTAAATTGTGGTTACTAAACTGTCTGCAACACTAAGTATGAGTCTGATTGATTTTCTTTCTTGGAGGATCAATATCTCCTAAGTATTTATTTAATCTGCCTCCTCTACCAAACACTCGCCAAAATTAATTTCCCTTCACATCAATGTTAATTAAAGGAAGTTTGTATAATTGTTTAACTTTATAGGTCACACTATTTTTATTTGTGCTGGCTTTTCCTTGATTTTCTGGAACTTCTGTATTGTTCTCAGTATTATTTTGACCTTTTAAGTAAATATTTTATTGAGTATTGTTTTGATTCTTTAAGCGCTGGAAAAGCGCTCTATAAATATGAAATACTTACTATCTACATGAATATCAATCTACTTTGATTTAGTCTAACGGCGGGCCATGCAAAATTGTTTGGCTGGCCATGAGTCTGACAGATGTGGTGAAGTAAGTGATATTAATAAATTGCCATAGACTTTTTTGAGGTGAAATAAGAGCTGAGCCAAAAAGCATTTATCATCAGTCATAGGTACCATAAAAAGACACCCGAAGAAGAGATGGAGGAGGTTTATAGAGACAGGGAAGTCAGGTGCTGTGTCACAAATCGCATACTACTCTTAGAATACTAGAAGTTAGTATGCATCAGTTTAGTGTACGGACTAACTAGTACGCAAATTCTCCACAGATAGTACGTCTCAAATCAAACACTGCTGCTACACACTAACCGGAAATCACATGACAGCTTCTTCTTCTACTTCTATTTAACGATGTTTCAACCAGCTGTTTGAACACTATCGTCGACACCTGCTGGCAGCACGTTTTTCAACTTTGGAAAAAGAAATAAAGAAAAAAATAAAAGAATCGAAATATTCACGAGATATTTAAGCTGGTATCAGCAGCGTAGACGTGTCATCCTCCTACTGCTGCGGCAAATGTAAGTATATGCATATACAGGCATTTATATATTACATAACTTCCGTTTAAAACGTCATTAAGATGGCGGCTGTTTAGGGTGGTTAGTGTCCATCGAACCATGCTCAGTTTTGTGGGCGTGTTAGTACGCCAATTTAGTGTGCATGGCGTACTAAATTTTGCATACTAAGAATTGAGACGCACTAACGCACTAAAAATACTAACTTTGAGTACGCTAGTATGCGATTTGAGACACAGCATTTGTCTATTTTTTCCATATGTTGCCCCAGCAACCTAACACTGGACAAAGATTGAAAAACATTTTTTTTAAATTAAATAATGATTATTATGCTTATAACTTAGACTTGAATGCAACGAATAAATGTTTCAAAGTCTTCAGACTGTTGTCATACATATTTGATGACGCTCACGCACCATTGTTGATACAGTGTATATTCCACGGCTCTCTAACAACACAAAAACCATGCCTCGGTAACAGCCGCCCATCGCAGCCGCTCTCCGTGCGCCTCGCACCGATTGGCCGAGCGGGCTTGAGTGGCGCCTCCCCGGCCGCCTCTCATTGGCGCAGCGGCGACGGAGCTCCGGTCTCTGGGACCAGTGGCGGCCGAGCTGCGGGCGGAGCTCTCCGTGGTCCTTAAAAAGCAAAGCCGGAGCGGCGAGGACTGAAAGAGGCACGACCAAGAAGGGGGAGAACGAAAGCGAGAGAAGAAAGAGTGACAAGTGTCAAGAGAAAGTGGACAGCAGGATGGACCGTCAGGATATTTAACAGTGATCCAGGGGAGCGCACAGGTGCGTAAAAACGCACGGCGGGGTTTACCCTTTTTTTTTCTTTTCAGGTTCTTTCACATTCCATTAGAGTTAAAGAGTGATGTGCCAGTGGATCATTGATCGTGTTAGTGCAGTCACTCGATACTGAGTGTTGACATGTGCTCTTCCAGACACAGCAGCCCATGCCTCTGCCTTGCATTGATGGGAAACCAACTGGACCGGATCACCCACCTCAACTACAGCGAGCTGCCCACGGGGGATCCGTCCGGGCTGGAGAAGGACGAGCTCCGGGTCGGCGTCGCCTACTTCTTCTCAGACGAAGAGGAGGAGTCGGAGGACCGCACTCCGTCCGACTGCGGCTTCGGCAAGGACCACAGCCCGGGCGAGGATGGACCCTTCTCGGTGGGCGAGGTGGAGTACACGGCCTTCTGCGCGCAGGAATGCATCTTCTCCAAACTCCGCGAGACCGAGGACTTGAGCCTGTACTCGGGTAAAAGTTTGCTGACCATGTGCAAGCCGGGGGACCTGGTGGAGCTTGTGGCCCCAGCGCAGCCTCCGCACTGGGTCATCTACGAGCACCACGACCGGGTCATCCACCTGCACCAGGGGGGGATCCGCAAGGACAGCCTGCTGGAGCTCAGCAGCGGGCGCCACGGGAGGATAGTCAACAACCGGTACCGGTATCGACCGCTGCCGCCGGACCTGGTGATGCAGAACGCCGTGGGGCACCTGGGTCTGAACAGCGGGGAGATCTGCTGGACCAACTCTGAAAGTTTTGCAGCCTGGTGCCGGTTCGGGAAACGGGAGTTCAAAGCCGGTGGCGAGGCGCACTCGGCGGAGCAGCAGTATTTCCTAAAGGTGCACCTGTCGGGCAGCGGCGTGCACGCGCTCGTGTTCCGGAGCCTGGAGGACATGATCCGGGAGAGGAGACGCGTGGACGCGAGTGGAATTCTCAAAGAGTTGTCTTTGGTTAACGGGAACAAGGAGTGATCACGGATTCTGTTTGATATCCTCCCCTCTCTCTCCCTCTCTCTCCCCCCAACACCACCCCTCTTTTTTTGCGCGCACACAAACAAGCACACCGAGGACCTGTTGGGGTTTGGATACGACGACACCACATGGTGGCTTTTCCTTTAAATACCGCGAGATCGCAGCCATATAAACAGACAACGCCCCTCACTATTTCAGAAAACACCACCACCACCACCACAGAGCATCTTACAACGGGCCTTTTACGCACTTGGTGCCATTGGGGAGGACGGATTCCCTCTCGGGTGAGGGGGTGGCCAGGGAGGGGAGGGGGGACTGGAAGGACCTGGGATGGCTCGGACGAGAAGTCTCCCTTCTATTTTTTTACTGTTAGCTTTAAGAACTGGACTGAGCGGAACAAAAACACGTTGCCTAAACAAAGCATTTTTTGGCTTGTTCGAGCGCCCTCTTTATCGCCATATCAGAGTATTGTTCTCCCACAATGCTTCATGTTGCTCCACAGCACTATCAAATGTATTCATACATTGATTCTATTCCCTTATTTTTGTATTTGATTTAAGTGGCTTTAAATCTGATCTCTTCTGCTTTTTTGATTGAAAATAAATGGAGGTTTGAAATAAGACGAGGCTGTTGACTGTGGTCGAGGAGGTTGGTTGTTATTTTGTTCACACTTTTAAAAAAGGCGAGGGTGGTCATGGTTACCAGCTCATCTCCCACTCACCAACGGCTCCCATACTTGCAGGGATGTATGAATTATTGATGTTTCAGTGCCTCCTGACCTGCCTACAGCTAAATAGACTTCATATATCTGCAGCGTATTTGAAGGCGATGAAATGGTCATCTGCATCAAGGTTTTATGAAAAATCCATATTGGATCAAGGAGATACAGTAGAGAGGCTGCAGTCGGGAATCAATGGGGAGGTGAAGGACTCTGGCCAGGGGACGTATTTCTTACGGCCATTATCCCCAGGATGGTGATGGAATGTGATGGAATGTGTTGCCTAGAGGAGTATTTTAAAGCATTTAGTGAGACACAAATATTAGTCCACGCTTCTCTCTAGCTTTTCTTAAAAATGTTCTGATGCAACAATGAGTTGTAGAGGTTATCTAGAGATTATCCAAACACCAGTCTGCCTTTGGAAAAAACATCATCACACTTAATGATGCAGGAAACCAAAGATTATTAATATTTTAAAGAAGATTCCATGTGCTTTAGCGCACTCGTCTTTGTCTTATTTCTTTATAGAATGATGACAAAATACTCTATTTGCTGTATTTACATGCCTAGACTTTCTTATTTGGGACATGTTTACTTAAAGTGTTCATCCCAAAATAATCTGTGATCACACCAAAGTGTGTGTATAAGATGCCAGACCAAACATACTTCTCTGTGACATTAGCTGAGCTACTTTGGTCAACATATATTAATTAAAAGGGTGTGATGTTATAGCTGAAAACAAAACAAAGCGGCCAGAAATATATACCTTTAGCTAATACATGTAGCCATTAGCATTGTGTTAATATTCAGCAGCAGAGAAGAAAGTGTGAATTATGTTTGAAAAAATATACCTTATCTTCTATACAGTTATTCAATCTGTACTGAAATCTAAAATGACCGGAATATGGGATGAATAAAGGTGTCAACATGTCTTATTATCATTACATCTGGTTCAGCATGTGCCGATGGCTCTAAAGGTATGTTGGCGTGAGAATCTCTTACCGAAAAATCGACAACAAAGAAAACAATATATTGAATTCATTTGTCCACATGATTGTCAGAAAGACGTGTGATTTATATGCACCCATAGAGAAGTGACTACACAAGCAGAAGCATTCTTTTGTTCCTACGTGTGTGTGTCTATTGGTTTTCCTGTGACGTCACATGACTGTTTACACGTCGAGCAGGTTGGTCCACATCTGCTCACCGACGTTTGTATGAGGTGAGCAACATCGTGAACTTGTTTAAAGTGACTCAGAACAATGAAATAAGCTCAACTCTGACTCACTATCATTCCTCAATGAAGTTAACATTCCATTAGGTGAAGTAACCAGGGTTAGCAATAGCAGGTATCAATGTTTTTTTAAGATTTTGCTTTCACTGGTGGAAAAAAAAACACATTTTTCAGTCTGATCAGTCTCAGGAAGCGAAGTGGCTTTCAGTGGATATCTTCAGGGCTGGTCTGTTTGGATGCTGAGCTCTAATTTTAGGGCCTATCTGTCTCAGAGTTGACAAAAATAACAAAGCCTCCAGTGATTTGGTTAGATACGGCTGAGCGGAGTGTAGACAAAGACTCTACGTCACGGCGAGTGTGTGTGTGTGTGTGTGTGTGAGGGAGGAAGAAGCAGCAGGGATGTTTTGTGTTGCTGTGTCTGCTGCTCTTGCTGCTACTGATTTATTATGCAAATTTCAGTCGGTCATGTGATCAAACACTAAGCATATGTTTGACAAACAATTCCCTAATAATCCCATCAGGTGTGTTAATGTGTGACTTACAAGTGCTACTAACCCAAATCTTTATCTGAACATCTGGCAAACAGATTTACCTTTGTGCTATATCAGGGTCAAGGAGACCCAAAGGTTTAAAACCAAATGTGCTTGTGGTATCCCTTGTGTTGCCTCTGGGTCAAGGCGAACGACCTCCCTGGCTTCCAGGAATACATATGCAGTGGTGGAGGTCGTGCACCTGCATGCAAAAGCAACACAAGGGATAAAACAGGGTTTCCTTAGGGTTAAGGTACAATGAGAGACTTTATGAGTTGAGTTAGTCATGAAGAACAAAATGTTTTTGTTCAGCTTTGTTTGGTATCAATTCAGATTCAGGTAAACATTAACTCATTATTAAAAAACGTTTTGTACATTGTTCTTGTCTACATAATTATTTTCCATGTAATTTGTTCCTTTTCCGTCCCATTTAATTTGACTTTCCGAATAATGCAGTTTCGGGAATTAAAAGAAATCACATATAAACTATATTTATATTAAGAATAACACAAAGTAATAATATTAATGGTAGTATAATTCTTTCATGTTGTTTTTGTAGGACAGTGTGTCAAAAAAAGAATAATATAATAATATGTTTTTAAATGCATTGTTTTCACAGGATGAATACATTATCCATAATCATTATAATTTGTTATGATTTAATTTGAAAATAAATTAATATTGTCATCCTTGAATAAGATTTCATTTAGAAAAATATTTTCAAAAATATTTTTCTCTTAAATTGTGCATTTTTTTGTTTTGTTGTTCAGTTTTTATAAGGCCGCTGCTCAAAATTGAGGTTGGCCCGGGGAGGGTGGATGTGCGTCACTCGTCCTCATGAGAGTTAGAGAAATCAGGGTAGTGGGCCAGTATCCGTACAGACATCTTGGTCTTGACTAGTGAAGGCAGTGAAGCATGTGTGGGTGCTCGACATAGGAAAGACTTCTCATTGATAGCAGGAGGAGAATCTTTTTAACACCAAAGAAGTACACTGTCCAGTGTGACAAGTGTAACCTCTGACTCTCCAGTGATGTCGGCATGTGAGCGCCTCCTATACATCCTCTGCATGTTTATGCATTACCGTCTGAATCTTTGTATCTCTCGGTGTAAAAAGCAAACACTGTTACCAGGGAAACTCCAATCGCTGTCACACGGCTCAAGGTCTTTTTTTTCCCAACCACGTGTGTTTGTGAGTGAAAGGCTACTCAAACATACCAAATATAAGTCAAAGCTACTCAAACATACCAAAAACATGATCACAATTTCTTCCTCTTGCACACGAACACACCAGGGAATTCACCATGTTTTTCTGTGAAATGATGTGAATCAGTTAATCCACACAGGGGTTCCTCTGCATATGTAAGTTAAAATGTGTGAGTGTGTGCGTACATCTGGACAACACGCATCCTATTAAGAGCGCTCCCAGCTACATAACGTGTCTCAGAGGAGATGTAGTTGTAGTATTGATGCAGTTTGTGTTTCCTGTCGACACAATGACAGCTGACGAGAGGTTCCCTCCATCACCGATCCACTGTGAATGTGACTGTGGTAAGTTGGTTCCTGTTTGCGTTGATTTGTGGACAAAAACATACTATTTATTCAATCACTCACAGGGAGATGAAGACAAACATAAACGCCTTGGCAGAGGCAATCATTCCAGTATCCAAATGAAGGCTTCACATTTATCTTTTCATTACAATCTTTCTCAGATTACGACAAAAAACTCAAGATTATTATATCAACACACAAATAAAGGTTGTCAAATTGTGACTACCTGTTTTCGAAATGACAGCAAAATGGCAAAAAGAAACAGGCTGGGAATTATTTTTCCATGATCCCTGCTCATCAATAGAAGGTGTTTTGTCCAGTGCATGCCTCGTAAAAACTCATCCGCCTCCTCGCCTTCACAAAAACTAATAAAACCCATCAGTGTGCCTCTCAGCTGCTCCCTCTGACTCTCCATCGCGAGCGCTACAACTCTGTTTTGACTCAGCCCGCCCACACAGTCTTGCAGAGGCTCTGAAGACACACAAAGCTTATCTGGAAATATCCGACAGACCTGTTGTCTGGGGATGATGTGTGTGCATCCATCTGAACAAGGTGATTTGAAACATTTGCATTTTCCATTAAGTTGACGTATTCTTTCCAAAGTCAATTATGCTGCAGTCTCTTCATAATAGTCCAGACTGGCGACCTCATGAAGTGACCCTTTGTTTTGTTTTTCCATAATACTACTTCAACAAATGAGGTATTTTATTGTTGTTTTCTGTTGCTTATATTTTCTTTATCAGCTGCTTTTATTTTGTTCTTAACTTCCTTTTTTGATCTCCCATTGCTCTCCCTGTCTCCTGTATCAGCTCCTTTTTTTGTTTTTAACTTCCGGTTTTGGCCTATCAGTTCTCTAACAGACTCCTTATCAATTGCTTTTATTTTGTTTTTAACTTCCTGTTTTGATCTCTAATTGCCCTCCCTGTCTCCTTTATCATCTTCTTTTATTTAGTTTTTAACTTCCTGTTTTGTTATTTTTATTTAACTCCACTTCTACCTCCTCAACTGCTTTTATTTTGTTTCTAACTTCCTTTTTTTGGTCTCCCCTTGCTCTCCCTGTCTCTTTCGTCAAATGATTTTATTTTGTTTTCCACTTCCTGTTTTGGTGACACGTTGTGCTCCATTTCTACTTCATTATCTTCTTTTATTTTGTTTTAAACTTCCTGTTTCAGTCTCCCCTTGCTCTCCCTCGCTTCTTTATCAACTGCTTTCATTTTGTTTTCCACTTCCTGTTTCAGTCTTCCCTTGCTCTCCCTCGCTTCTTTATCAACTGCTTTTATTTTGTTTTCCACTTCCTGTTTTGTTTTTCCATTGCTTTCCCATGAGCATGGCTGGAGAACGTCAGAGTAATCAACTTCTGACACCACTCTGTCCCAGTCTTTCCAGGAGGCCCAGCAAGTGTTACCAGAGCAACAGTCTCCAAGGGTCTCCATGACGGCCACATTTCTCACCTTATCTCTAAAGTAGAGACTTGTTACCAAGTTACCCTTTTTTTTACCATTGTATCTGTGATCTAGTTCTGTCCGTCATCACACACAGCTTGTGACAATGGTCAAGAGCCTAAAAATTATTGAAACTCTAAATGATCTTGTTTAATTTCCTCCAACTTGGCAACATTTAATTTGTAAAAAATATTTATTTATAAAGATTTTGTACTCGCGAAGAGAGTGATTTACGCACTTGAGTTCAGCTTTGGTCCTTGAACATAAAAACTCACTCAGTCTTTCAGTGATATTGTTCATTAAGATGAACACATGGCATCTCATCCACAAACACTGAGCAGAGACACGCTGTAAACGTAAAACTATGTCTGAGCTCATTCAAGTCTTCGCACCTGGTCACACCTGTCGCTCATATTTCCCCTGAATGATCATTACATTACAGCAATACCTCCTACTGCTTTTCACCTTCAAAAAAGTAGCTCAAACTGCCATTTGGCAGGTCTAATGTCAGGGAAATGTCTACCTTGGGGTTCATCTTTGGAGGCACTACCAACCTGTTTTAAGCAGGAATTGTAAGTATTTAACTAAAATAATTACATTTGGTGGTGTCTGGAACTGTTGCAAAGTTTCCCCTGGTTTTAACAGTGCGTGGGAGTTAGAAAACAAACCTGAATGGGACGATCATGAGGACTAACTTATCTTAACTTAATTCTCATCTACCTCCCAACCAGGACTGTAAGGAAAAATCCCCCTTTTCTTTGTGCTCCTGTTACAGAGCGTTCAGCTGCAGGTGTGCAGGCAGCTGCAGGTGTGGAAGTCGGTTAAACTGATGCAAACGAACACCTCAGTTCATACAATAGATGTTTGTTTTTCTCCAGGATGTGTACCTCGCTTTTATCCGCCTGATGCAAAGTTCACCTGGACCAGCAAACAAGATTACTTGAGGAGGAACATTTTACAAATATGTAAACATTGTGGTTTGTTTGAGGAAAATAATACTATTGAAATTAATTTAAAAAATGATTTATTAAAGTATAATAAATACTATAAAAAACACTGTTAAATATTAATAATTATAATAAGTTCAGAAAAACAAGTTGGATTTTTGGTAAATAAATGAATACAACTTTTTGTAGCACAATTTAAATTTCACAATGTATAGTCATAACAATTCATAAAGAATAAAACAGATACTATGAACACAAATAAAATTAACCACTGGAATGGAAAAAAAACATGCTGCTGATTTTACAGTGAAAATATAATATATTATCTTATTTTGCCTCTTATCTTAATGGGTCCATTGAGGTCTTTAACACTACCCAAAATCCATTGCATCAGAGAGCGTGAATGAACTTAATGCAAGCCTCAGGGAAAGCATAGAAAGTCCACGGAGAAAGATCCAAACCCACAGTTTCCTTCAGCTGAAAATGAACCTTCAACTTTCCTGCTGTGAGACCACAATCCCTCAAGATCTCCACTGCCCTCCTATCAGAATATATTGTTTTAAAAATGAAATAACACTTTAAAAATTATACTGATTTAAGAAAACCTTTTATTTAATAATGCAAAATTAACCTTATGATGTGAATTAATCAGGAGAAAGAGCTATATCTGTAGATATACATTTTGACAAACTACATAGAAATAGTACTAATCTGAATCCGATTTAAACAACTTTAAATCTCATAATAATGAAATTGTTTTCTTAATTATTTCCAAGTATCTCTGTGACGAGAGTTTATCAACTTAACCTGGCATTTACACGCCGTCAACATCCTCATTTGATGTCCAACTAAGACATTTTGTTCCACAAACTTCAGGTCACTATTTACTCTCAGGATCACTGGGCTGTCATAGGAGCGTTTGATATTTGCACACTCAAATGAGCTTTGACAGGAAACTTTCCCGCTTAGTCCTTTGCCGCTTCTGGGTACACATTTGTTTTGAAGTCTCAATTAGTCACTGCTTTGCAAAGTGTCCCAATTCCCCCATTTTTTGCCATATTTAATTTGCATAGCAATTGTTTTTCCAAATAACATTTGGACCAAATGATGAGCCATTTGATGCGAATAAAACATGAGCACAAACTGTGTTGGAATATATTAATACGTTTATCGTTGCAATAACAACAAACTGAAACATGAGTCCCTAATAAATACAAATATCAGTCAAAGTGTGATTAAAACAGTGAAACGAACAATATAACTTTGAGATGAATTAAAACGTAAAATGTATAATTGTTTTATTGATAACTTTTAATGTTTATTTTTACTTCTATTTTCATTTTTATTTGTTTAATTATTGTTACTTTATTAAATTGTATTAATTCAGCTGTCATTGTGAAGCCAGTTCCTGATGTCTGTCTATCTACAAATAAAAAGAACAGACATTATATGCTGTTATTTTAAATTAAATGATTCGGACAGTTTTATTTTGCGATAAACTAGTGGTTTACTCCGGGGTTTGCAAAAATTTCAAATGTGAATAGTTGCTTTAGCTTCGTCAAAATGAGCATGAATTGCTAACAACACAAGGCCCTACAAAGATCAAGACACAGTTAGTTGTTGGTGTACTTTTGAATTTAAATGTATGTATCGTATTCAACAATCCTATGCTAATCGTTATAAGACAAAAAGCCAAATATGCTGAGTTGTTTTTATATTTCCAGTAAGATCAATCGATTTTTTTGAGGAGCAGATGGCAGTAAGTTGCTGATCTAAAAAGACATATACTTTAGTCAAAAACAACCAACTTTACTAACTTTACTTTAATATCTATGTACTTGTTGATGTGGAATCATTTTTATTTATATTATTTTTATTCAAGGCAGTTTTTGTCAAGGCGGGAAACCCAGACCCAGGCAAGACACAAGGACAAAACATGACAATACTGACCTTCTTGTGTACATGGTTGACCCTATCTTAGCCTGTAGATGCACCCGCTGGTTTAAAATGTCAATACATGGTTAAATGGAGCATAAAAAACTATTGCCAATTTTTTTTCCTAAAATTTAAAAGGCATCACATTTGGAGTTGCTGCCTGACTATTAAAAAATTAAATGACAAATTATTTTATTAACAAAAAAGAAAATTCTTCTTGCAGATGACAAGATAAAGTCAATTTGTCCCCCCAAAAAATCAAGGGGACATTACAAATTGTTAAGAATACAGTAAAACATGTAATAAAATCTTATTTTACTTACTGAGCATATTTGTGTGAAGATGCTTCGGTCAAGTCTTCTGGGTTCTTGGAAAGGTGGAAAGGTTGATCAGTTTAGTCAGCAAAGAGTTGTATTTTTTTTATATATATATGTTGATCAGGATTTTGTGTTGTGTTAACTCTGACAGCCAATGTTACCATGAAAAGAAGGTCAATCCTAAAAATTATTTTTTCTTTTCTTTTCATAAGTTAAATAAATCTAAATGGAAGTGCAAATACAGGATATTTGATACCCACATCCAAAGTTCCCATATCTCACTGAAATGTTGCTCTTTATATTTTGTCATCACAACAGCGTTTTGATATTTTTGCTAAGAATAAAAAAAATATGCATTACTCTTTAGATTTTTGTGTAGCGTAAAAACTGATTTTAATATTCTTGCTGTAAATAGCCAACATATGCATTATGATTAAGCGTTTTTGTGTCAAATAGCATCTGTATTTTTTTTAATGTTTTTACTAAAAATCACAAAAAATATTCATTACTCTTTAGAATTTTATATTAAATAACAACTATGTTTTAATATTCTTACGGTAAATAACAAAAATATGCAGTACTCTTGTGTCAAATAACAACAGTGTTTTGATATTCTTTTATTAGAAATAACTCAAATATGCATTACTCTATATATTTTTGTGTCAAATAATAATAATAATAATAATCTCTATTTATATAGCGCCTTTCTAGACCAGGGTCACAAAGCGCTTTGACAGCCATTCACACATACTGATGGGAGTAGGCTGCACCACACGGCGCCGAATCTGCCCTCAGGAGCAATCAGGGTAAAGTGTCTTGCTCAGGGACACAACGACACAAGCTTGTCTGGAGCTGGGATTGAACCTGCAACCTTTTGGACTGCAGGCAACCACTCTACCATCTGAGCTATGACGCCCCTTAATAAATAAAAATAAAAAATTCTTTGAAATATTGAGAGAAATAACTAAAATATACATTACAATTTAGTTCAGTTTTTGTAGTGTAGGTTTAATTCATCCTTATTAAACAACTATTTACTATCTAACACAACTAATTACCCTGTAAATAACGTGAAAACGGCAGTGGTATGTGTCTTTCAAAAATACAAATTAAGTCAAAACAAAAGCTAATTCATTATTACGTTGTCACAAAATGGATGCAGAGACCTGGAGAGTTGTAAATGTGTAATTACATAGTAATTACTAAAGTAAAACTGACCGGCCGTCATACAATTTCCTTTGAAAACAGTCCAAAATGAATCCATTGATGAGGCTAATCCTGGTGTTTTTTCATTTTTATTTAGTGATCTCCCTCCGTCTGTGTCTTTCACTTACTCCTCCTCTAATCTACTCCTCCTCCCATCTTTACCAAGTGTGAAGAGGAGTTGACCTCCGACCCCGGTCCAGCACCAGCACTCCTTGATAAATGGGACGCAGTGAGTCTTTTCATCATCGGTGTGATTTTAACCCTTCTTAGGAAGTCACAGCTAAAGGTCCAATGTCATCATGAGCTTTTCCACGACCTCCCCAGCCGACGCTCCCAATAACCTCCCACTAAATGTCATTCTCTTAACATTTTGTCATCTTACACTCCCAGGTGCTTTCTCCACTAAAGGTTTCTACATTTCTCATCGTTGCTCTTTTCATCTTTCTTGCAAAGTTACGCCCGCTGTGAATTCAACTCTGAATAGTTTCATCTTCATCCGTCTGTGAAAAACAGACATTTTCTTTCTCTCTGGGTCAGCACTTGCTTGAGGTCATTTCACAGCAGGAGGTCCATGTTTCAAGAGTTAAGAATCGGCCATGAAGGAAGATCTTTATACATTTGCATTTGTTCCAACTCTATGAAAATATCATCGCGTCTCTCGAAGCGTGACTGGATTTTTCTTTTCCAGGCAGCGTATGTCTGAGTCGCTGCAGGTGTTCTGTCATCTTAAATGTTGAGAATGTCTTATATTCAGGTGTTTCGATCCAGAATATTACTCAACTTGCCTCGTCTCCTGGAGAACTAGCTGTCCTTCTGTCTCTCCAGCTCACCAATTAAAAATAAATAAATACAAAATAATACATATTTGTAAGCTTGATTTTTAAAGAGAATTACTCAATAAAAGCTTCACAAAACCGTTTGGTGCCAGTTTTTCTCCACAATTAAAAAAAAAACCTCTTAAATTAATTGACAAAAATGAAGGGGAAATTAAAAAAGATCTAAGATTAAAAACAAGACTTGAACTCTGTTGGAGAAAATGTTTCCAACTAGGAACAGTGATGCAATCGATTTACTGAAGAAATGTATTACCAGACACTACAAACATTCAAAGTTTGATGGTTAAAATATTAATAATGCTTATTTTTTTTATATTTATACATATAATATATTTTTTAAATATATATATTTATAAATTATTTTTGCAGGTAAAATGTAATTAGTATAATTTTTAAGGTTTATAATTAAATACAAAAAACACAATGGAGAATAATTTTTGATTACGTGTGTCAAATTTAAGGCATAGGAGTCAAATCCTGGCCCCAGTCATTTTAAGTGGCCCATCTCATTTTTGTCTTAAATCAAAGTACATTAATTCAAGGGCAACTAAAGTGTTGATTTAATCATAATGGACTCCACTCTTGTAACCTCTCGTTCGCCGAGATTTAAGCTGGGGGAGACCTAAAGTAATAGGTTTAAAACATGGTCTTGGAGAGGAAGACTTTAACATTTGAAACATGTGAGTGAGTCGGGAGAGTTGCTCTTTAATAACGTGACATTTAAGGAAGCCAGTGATGAGGATTTAATTAAAAGTAAAGGAGTTGACTTTTGGACGCGGGATAACAGAGACAGAGATAATGAAGACAAAATGAGCGTCTAAAAATGAATATTGCGATCAAAATTATACGTATTGTTAAAAACAGTTTGCTAAATATAGACAGGTTACTTGTTACATACTCCAAGCAAAAGCTCCATTATCAACATTTTTTGTTTATTTTTGTTTAATTTTTATGAGATTAAAAGTCTAGAATAAAAGATTTTATAAATTATGGCTAATTTTCCTGACCATATATCAGCCTGTGTCAACCACGTGAGACAATTATTAAAGTTCACCTTCACAGCTGAAGCCTGTAGGTTGAAACTAACACCCTTTTCTGAATTCTCGGTCTCCTATTATATTCATTAAAAAGAATACAAAGAAGGCAGTTGTTGTTTTGTTTTTTGTACTTTACTGTTGCAAATATTGATGATCATGCATGAGGGGGTTGTTAAATGCTACAAGTACTGACCAACAAGTAGCGATAGATAGTAGCTTCTAACCCACAGCTCCGAGAGGGAAGAGAGATTCATCAGAACGGTAAGAAACTTCCAGGAATGAGACGGTGATACTGCTGGAAGACAGCAAAGAATGTAGAATATATGGTATGATGACTTTTGGTCGACTCTAGTTATATAATAAGTTAACAAGTTTCACCTTAAAAGGTTACAATAATGTTGTCAAGGACACAGAATATCAAGGCCTTCGGTCCGGTGAACGACCTTGGTGATGTTTTTCTACGACATGGATGAAACTGCTCGCCAAGGCTACAAATCACTCTGGAAACATGTTTATTGTAGGTTTTACTGCTACATTTATTGTAGCAGAAGCAAGACATTGTACAAATCAGCACATCAACATTCTTTTTAATTACTCCACTTGGGAAATAAAAAATTGACCTGGTGACCAAAGAACAAGAAGCGTAAATGCCCATTTAAAAAAAGAATATTTTGCACAAATTAAATCTATTTCTCTTGTTTGTTCTTTCCTCCGTCTTTCCATCGATGCTCCGGGTGAATCTCTTGGCATGTAGACGGATCGGATGGGATGAATAATGCTGTTTGCAGACGGAGAGAAGAGTGTCTGGTAATTAATTCACCGCTGGCTCATCCACGCGATACCCGTGTTCACACTGGCACCAACAAAAGAGATCTAAAAGTGTACCTGCCCAAGCTGAGCGCGGCTAATCGTAATCCAGGATGTGGAGAAACGCATCAGAATGAAGGAGTTTAACTTCACTTCAGTCAGTCGAGCTTTCCAAGACACTGAGATGAACCTGTTAAAGGAGTCAGTGGACGGTACGGATTTGTTTCCACGGCGATTCATCCAAATCCTTTTACAATTCAATTCAAACACGGCTCCTCCTTTAAGGTTAATTGACCAAACTCAGGGGTCTACAGGGGGCCACAGTGGACGAGATTCAAATGTCTGAGGGACCAAAAGCTCTGCTGTCCATAAGAAGCACCCAACCATTTTTGTACCTTCATTTTCACGGACTAACATTCTAATGAAACCTGCAAAAATAAAGCGTAATGACCGGCGAGATGGTCATTTACACTAGTTTCCCAGGTTAATGTTTTGATTAAAATTGATCAACGTCCTTGAAACCAGATAGAAAGCCCTCGTAGGTGACAACTGCCCAACTTCATCTCATGTAATCCCATTTTCTTCCTCTTATCCAGGTTCGGGTCGCGGGGGCAGCAGCTTGAGCAGGGAGGCCAAGACTTTGCTACAAGAAGCCCCGAGGCGTTCCCAGACCAGCTCAAAGAGATAGTCTCTCCAGTGTGTCCTGGGTCTGCCCCCTGGTCTCCCACCGGTGGGACATGCCCTGAACACCTCACCAGCGATGCGTCCTGGAGGCATCTTAATCCTAGCCTCTCCCTGATGACCTTTCTTCTCAACGTATCTCTAAGAGAGAGCTCTACAGAAGAGACTCCTTCTTTTGGTCACTATCCATCGTTCTTGACCATAAGTGAGGGTAGGAAGTAGATGGATGTTTGCCTTATGGCTAAGCTCTCTCTTTACCGAGATCGGTGCAGGGTAACGCCCCAATTTCCCTGTCAATCTTCCGCTCCATTCTCCACTGCACCACGAAAGATTGTTTAACCCTATGAAATAAATGCAGTTTAAGTTTGAAAGGCATGAACAGGAACAACATAGCAAGAGTTAGACTATTCAGAAGTTTAAAACATTGCCTATTGTTCTAACAAAGCCGATGAAGTGCACTTTTTCCAAGAGCCTCATTTTATATATCCTTATGAAATAATAATAATAATTAATTAATCAAATATAATAACAAAGTAACACAAAGTAATAACAACCACCAAGATTAAATAATAGTTTTGGCTAATGACAAAATATTCTTGCATGTGGAAAAAGGAACCTGTGGGGAACATTTATATTTTTCTTTAAATGTACAGAGCAATTATTTTTAGATATAAAAATAAAATCAAGATGTTGTTTTTTTGGTTATTTTCTCCATTTCTAGGGCCAGCTGCATTTTTAGAACCCAGAGAGCGTTATTTTATTATTATTGATTTCACTAATAGTTTTTATAATTTGTTTTTGAAGAACTCCGGGAAAGGGTTATTTGGTTATGTGTGGCTTTTCTGGAAAACAATACATTTTTTGATCGTTTTCTGTTACAAACTGACCACGGCCCCCCATCAGAGAAGAAAAAGTTAATGTGGCCATGACAGGAAAACGTTTAGGGACCCCTGGTTTAGTATCTCCAAGTAATAGATGAGAAATACAATAGCAAAACATTTAGTCACCATAGCCGGTATAATTTGATTGATTTTAATTTGCTTTTTTTGGCTTCTCAGGGCCACCGTAGTTCTAACTAGCAGCAGTTCACAGATTCTATTTGACTATACAATATTTTCAGAATGTTTTGAAGTATTTTGCTGAGCAGATCAAATAAACAATTTGTAATCCACACAACAAGCAATTCAGAGAGGACACAGGAAGAGGGTTTTCAAAGTCAACCTGCCGGTGGCACAGTGTTGTTGTTTAATGTTTTTTGTTGTTTATTTTTCTGCGGTTTCACTGAGAATTTAGACTTTTGATAAATCTATTTTATATTACACTTTTGTAAGTAAATTACTAGGAATAGTTGAAGAAAATTGCTGATATTTGTTATATGTACAAGAAAAGTGTAGACATTAACAAAAACAATTGTCTAAGAAGCTTCTCTAGCGCGAGAAAATTGATTTCTGAATAAATATTGAGCTGATTTATGCTCTTGGTTGACCATCCAACAACAACAGTGTGTTTCTGTACGAGCTCCTCTACGGACGAGACCTCACAGAAAAAGACGGAACAGCATAATCGTCTGGTAATAGAACGTGAAACCGAGCAGAAAATTGGCAAAATAAATGACTTCTAGAAAGAGTGTCAGCTCGGATGAAATAATGCTCCTCATGTGTGGTCTAATAAAAGAAGATCGTACAGAGGCTTACGTCATCTGTCATTACACCTTTCTTCTCAGAAACACACGTACCCTGGGTTGGCAAAATACCCAGAATTGATCTATGAGTTAATATGTGTATTACTAAATTGCTTTGGGTTGGAGCCTGTTTCTTATATCAGTCAGAAAATGACTGATGATACAATTCTATGCAGTATGTCAAGCTTTTTTAATTTTTCAAGGTTTCAGGGTAGTTTTACTCGTGGAGTGACGCAAGAGGAACGCAACACAAACAAGAATTAAACACAAACAAATGTCAAAAATAGTGAACTAAAAGTGTCGCTGAAATGGAATGAACAATTCAAAACAGGAATATAAAATCATAACAATCGCAGGGTAAACAAATAGAGAAGAGTGAATAAAAATAAATACACTTTGACTAAAAGGGCTTTGACTAAAAGGGTTCTCAAAATGTTGCTAGTTTTATAAATGCAGGAATAAGCCAATGATGCGGAACTGCGGGTTCCTCGTCTGTTGCTCGTCTAATTCCCGTTTTGGCATTTCCCAAATCATGGATTTTAGGTAATTTTAGGGCATTCTGCGTTTTTTTCAAGTCATGCTAAATTAGCTCCTTGTCAGAGATATGCACTGTCTCTGTGCTTTTGCAGTTTGCAAAGCATGAATAGCAAACATTAAAGCAAGAGTTACTTTGTTGCAAAGAGAGACTCTTTTGTTGCTGTTAAACCAACTCTGTTTGGAGCTGCTGCTTTTGTTCTACTGCAAACATGAAGTGGACACATTCATTTATCTCAGATTGATTCATCTGCTGACTGAGAGGAAAGTTAAGAGGAGGAGATCGACATTCAGATGTCTCCAAAACAAGAGAAGATAATTGATTTCTGATGAGCCGAAGTAAACAACAGTAGGCTTCTGTTCCTGGCCTCAAGTGAGGAAACAACTCGACTGACAGCTCTGCTCTTTCCACGCTTCTTACTGTCATCAGAAAGCGTTTATTTAAGGTCAAGAATCGTGGCAGACAATATTGATTTAGCATCACGTGATGATGTGGTCACGTTAGGTTTCCATTTGACTCGGATTTCAAGGTGTCACAACAGTTGTGTGCAGTGGTTTTTGGAGACAAGCTGATTTGAAATAGAGCCTTAAATATTGTAGTTACCACGAGATTATTATTTGAATCTAAACCTTTTTTAAAGTACTTAAAACATACTTTAGATATTTATTTTCATGAAAACCAAATCATTGTCTAGAAAGGCGCTATATGAATAGAGATTATAATTATTATTATTATTATTATTCTCAATGTATGCTAGTTTCAAGCTCATTTTTCTGTTGATGAATGAAAGGTTTGTTAAAAAAAATAAATGTTTTCACGCCCATGTCTACTTTTAAATCAACTGAGTAGTGAAAACTTACAACTCGGTCTCCAGGTGTGAGCCAATAACAGGTAATTAAATATATTGCATTCATGAGATTCTCGCTATAAATACACAGTTATTAACCTATTGGAAAGTTGACATAAAGTGAAAAGAAAACATATAAACAAACTGTATATGGTGTTCACTTGAGAAAAATACATCATTATTATACAGTAAATGAAGTTTATTCATATATATAGTACAGTAGATCATAAATACAATGCATACATTTAAGTTTTTTTCTTTTCTTTCTTAAAAGTTTTTTCTAAACTCCCTAGCAGTAACCTAGTAAACTTGTTTTTCTCAACAAAAGATACAGTTTGAATTTACATAGCTTTGTACAATCCCAAACCATTCCGAGGTCAAGTAGGAGTCCTGGGTCTTTCCCCAAAGTAACTCCCAGGGAAACGTCCTGGAGGCTTCCTGAAGAGGTGCCTCAGCCGCCTCAACTGGCTTCTTTTATTGTGAGTCTCTTCCGATTGACTGAGCTTCTCAGATTATCTCTAAAGTATAGTTAAGGTCCTTCCGAGAAAACAAATGTTGGACACTGTCGCATAACTGTTCTTTTAGTCATGACCATGTGGGAAACAATTGGTATTAGAAAGTGAAACCTATGCATGAACCTCATCTCTTGACTGGAGGTTTGCTAATCCAGAAGACTGCATCTCCACCCAAGTTCGGCTTCATAAATGTGGTTCAATATCTTACACAATCTATAGTCACACCCCACTGTGTATTTCCAGTTAGGCAGATGATTCAGCCATTGCTTTAATGTCCTGGTTAGTTCGTGCTGATGTCTTAGTTTAGCCACAGACACTTATTCTTCCCACTGTCTTCCTGGAAAACCTCTCCTGTGGTTTTCCTACTGCATCTGAAAAAGGACTTAGATATTATCAAGATGTAACGCCAGTACTGATCAGTGCAGACCAGAATACATCAGATCCAGTCACTTATATGTATTGACCATACAGACCTCAGCTTCCTCGACTAAATCATCATCATTATCAGTGAGATGCTACAAGAACCTAGAAACTGTTGTTATATATAACAATATGGACTTCATGATTTGAAGCAATCTTTCACAGTAATTGTAGAACTCAAACATGTTAACAAAATAAACAAAAACTGCATTTTGTCGTCCTAGTTAAAGTTTAGAGTCTTTTAGACAAACCAAATGTTGCAAGTATTTGACGTATTTTTCAATTAAACAGTTATTATTGATTGTTTTTTCCTTTTTATTTCTACTATTTTTATATACATCTTCTATGAAATAAAATATTTTGAGGGTATTTTGCTTCAATGAACACCTTGATTTGTAGGCAGAGATATATTTCTATAATTA
Source organism: Callionymus lyra (assembly GCF_982586985.1). Lineage (NCBI taxonomy): Eukaryota > Metazoa > Chordata > Actinopteri > Syngnathiformes > Callionymidae > Callionymus > Callionymus lyra. The sequence goes on from NC_141834.1 coordinate 5,541,542, forward strand.
CAGTAGAAACATTTGGGATTATGTCCAACATGCGGTATATATTAAATATTGAAGTCTTTTTTAAAATAGCTACTTTGGATCAATACATGCTATAGGAGATAAAGATGAAATAAAAATAAAATTAAAAATTCAAATGCAACCCTTCCTCTAAATCCACTTCTCCTTGACTTAACTTTCTTTCTTTAATGTTGCCTCTAGCGTTTCTTTTTTTGGTTTCTCAAAGACCTTTCAGGTGTATTTTTGTTTGCGATTCTTTTACAGTGAAACATTAGGAACGCTCCATCACTCACAGCTTGGATTTGCACGAACAGGATGTTCTTAAATGGACACAAACCGTGAAGCAATCTAGAAGAGAGCCCCCTGCAGACGCATCCATCCAAAGGTTAAACACCTTTTTTTTTTTTTTTCCGACAACTCATTGGCAAAGTCTGGCCCGGTTCATCAGCATGGGACCCCTCGGCTATTATGTTGCACACCGGGGTGTCGTCTGCATCTGTCTGTGTGCTGGCATTAGTGATGATGAGGCAGCTGGAATTGACACTGCAGGAGGAGGACCATGTTGTTTGACATTCCAGAGCAGGGTCTGGATACTCTGACACTGCAACATTCATACAGAGACTTTCACTTGCACCTTTTCTTAACTCAGTTCAGGGACCTCTTTTTTAGGACAGTAAGTCAACTTTAGAGGGCTGAACACTACCCAGAACACAGCCCCAATATAAATAAGAAAAGCCTGCACATATAGGTCTTGAGAAAGCTAAAAACTATTTCTGTAACTGTGAGGTCAGATCTTCCCATAAGATGTGGGTTCAGTTATTGAGACCGGACTAAGAGCTACACTTTTTGTGGCTAAGGTCAGGCAAACAGGGCAGAAAACAAAAGAAGAGTCTCAAACTATTACCACTCAGATACCATTTATTTTCGCAGTAGTAAATGCAATCATTTTAAATCTCTTCTTCTGGTTCTTAACCCGTGTTATCTGAGGGTCAAGATGACCCGGTGGCCTTATATAACGAATCTGTTTGTGGTATCCCTTGTGTTGTCTCAGGGTCAAGGTGAACGACCGCCCTGCCTTCCAGAAATACATATGCAGGGGTAGAGGTTGTTCACCTTGACCCTGAGACAACACAAGGGACACCACAAACACATTTATTTTTGGGGGGTTCAGGGGTAAAACATTTTTTTGATAATCAATAAGACGTTTTTTTTTCTCAGGTAATTGTAGATGGTTCACAAAATTATACTGCAATAGACCACTCTAAATATTTGAACAGTATTTTTTCTCACAATAGTAACACAACAAACCAAACATGAGTAAATAATGATATCTATGAAAAAAAAAGAAAAAAGGAATGCATTGAAACAACATGACCCTCGGGCTTTTACATTACTCAACCAAAGAATATGAAATCAAAACAAGCTAAACTAAAACTAGTTGAAATGTCTGGATTATTATCATTTTAATTCAGTTAACCAAGATTTGAACAAATTTGAAATTAATAACTACATAATAACTATATAAGGATTTTTGGCAGGAGATTACATTCGGCATTAGATATTAACCTTTAAGACTTTCCATGCAAATGTAGATATAAAAAGTGTTTTATCCATATATTTAAACCGGAGCTTGCATGTTTAATGTCTCTCAAATCAACAATCAGGATATATGTCCCTATTCTACTCCATTAAACTTTGGTAAGTGACCATACTCCAAATGTATTGTACATCTGTTATGTTACCTGTGTGTGACTGAACCAAGATCTTAAAGCCGATGTTTTGTCGCATATATCTTGGAAAAGCTAATTAAATCTTTGGTTTGGTGTGTTCAGGGACTTCCGGTCTTTCTGCAGCCGTACTTCTGCATTGGCTCCATTTTTAATACCAAATGTTCCCCACGTAGTCGTGACTAAAAGACAAATGTTTGGCGACACAGTGTCCAAACTTTGTTTCTTTCTGAATGACCTAAACTCTACTTTAGAGATAAGGTGAGAACAATAATCGGACAATAATCAAAATAAAAGAAGGCAGTTGATTCGGTGAGGCACCTCTTCAGGATGCCTCCTGGACGAATGCCTTGGGAGTTAAAGACGCAGGACTCAAACTTGGCGGAATGGCTTGGGATTGTACAAAGCTATTTGAACTAAAACTGAAATGAATGCTATGTATTTAATGTATACATTGAAACATGCATTTATTTTGATTATTTATTGTATTTATTTGTAGTTTGATGATGAATATCTGATGAAAAAAGGCGGTTAATACTGTTTGCAAACATCCGGCAGTGCAGGATTCTTACATCTCCTCATACAACTCATTCGCTCCCAGCGGGACGAGAGCCAGCCAGACAGCCAGTCCTTCAATAGTGAGTGTTGTGGAGCATGGATAAAACTGTATTCTGATGGCCAGGAGAGAGAGAGAGAGAGAGAGAGAGGGAGGGATGCAGTGAAATATTGATGAGCTACGTGAGGCTCAAAAATAGAGCCACTCTGCATTCCCAATGAAGGGTGAAGGATGTCCACAAATACACACATCTTAGTGTTAAGATGAGTAAATCACACACACACTCATTTGCACATGAAAACAGCAGCATTATGTGCGAAGCCATGACTCAGCACAACGCTATCCGCTTCCTAAAAGTCTATTTCAACAGGCTAAAATAGAAGCTGGCTCTCATCCAGCCGTATTTTCCCTTCTTTTCCTTGAAGCGATTATGAGGAGTGTATCCTCTTTCATTATTTAAGACGACTGTGTACACACTCTTAATAGGAACGTATAACAAAAACACACAAGACAGATTCCGGACGCGAGGCTGAAGAGAAGAAAAGTGAAAGAAAAAGCGGCAAACAACAAGTTGATGCCGCCAGATTGTTTTTTCCCTTTTCCAACACTTCGGTGTTCACACTCACGAATCAACAGTTGGTCTACATATGCAGCAGTCATTCTACAGCACAGATGGTTGGAAACATGTTTCACAGAGTTTCATACCTTCAAACTGAAATAAATTGCATGTTACCGTCGGCTCTCATCCCACTTCAATTTTGTGTGCGAATTAAACCATTTATTCTAGCTTCAAGTTTCACATTTTCTCAACACCATCTGAGTTTCCTTTATAAATGGAAAAGCCTAAAAAGCTGTTGGAAGAAACACTTAAAGTAAAAAAAGCAAACCCTCAAACATTGCTAGAAAAGCTTTTGCTGATTTAAGTGTGGCCTTTTTCCAAAAGTTTTCAAAAGGGAATTGAAAATGTAAAATGGAATTTTTTCTTCCTTCCTTCCTTGAAATTACATTTTGGCTCCGGCTCTCTTAGACCTGAATTTGCCTCCTCCGTCAGACACAAATTTAACGTTGAATAAACTGAGACCAAAACAAAACTTATTCAAATGAATATTGTGTTTCTTAAAAATAAATAATATTGCTTTCATTTAGCTAAATAAATAATGGAAAGTCAGTTAAACTAAAGGAAAAATTGCAGAAAAAAGGGCTGGGCTCTCCTGACAATTCACAATTTTAATTATAATATATTACCCTTTTTGCTATATTCCATATTAAAAAAGCATAATGATTTTTTTTTGTTTTTTTGAACAATAGTTTTTTACTGCGGTATTTGAAATCAGAAGGATATTTTATGAAGAAAAATAATGTTGTGTGGACTTGATAAAATATCTCATTTATTTCAGAATAATCTGTTGTATTGTCAAATATTAACACAATAGTCATTTAATCATTTTTTGTGAATTCCATTTAAAAGATGGATTACGCGTCACGCGTGATACCATCTGGTTTCCATTAACCTTTTAATCACGTTAAACCCCTTTCAAATAATGCAAGTGTTTTCATTCAAGATGGTTCAGGATTTGGTAGTGAAGTCATTCACAAAATATGCAGAATTTTACATTAAAATAATAATGACAGAAACAATGAGCAATTGGAGAAAATTGCTTTTTTTCCGAAAACCATTGAAGGAGACTTATTATTGTCGACAAAGGCAAACTGATGGTCGGCATCGATCACTCAACAAAACGTTAATGAATAACGACAATAAAAACATTTCAACATTGCTTTTGAGGAACAAAACAACAACAGTTTAATACCCGAGTTGAGATGAACAACAACCGTCCAGCACCTACAGATAATTGCCTCCTTCTTTCAATGATCTGGGCTCTGCTTCTTCGAAGACGAAAAAAACAGCTGAGATTGAAAACAAGAAAAAAAAAGCCATCAAGCCATCACTGAAGAACAATTAACCAAGTGATTAACGTCCAACTATTTCCGGGCCTCGCATGTTCATTCGTGGCCGCTTGTTTTCGTGCTTCTGCAAGATGGATCAGTGGCGCCAGACCAACACGCTCTCGTCAAATAAATCACAACCATCTAAATATAGGGGCAGTGTTGAAACCACTTTGGTGAAAAGCCTTTCGTCTGGGTCTCTGCTGAGGCTGTGAGTGCTCTCCTCTTTTTGTTTATCCCACTGACCTGATGAACCAGATGGTTTGAAACGGGGGGAACCATCTGGAACGACGTCCTTGTGAACTATACGGTAAGCAGGACGTTTAAAAATGACTTGGCAGGTGATGGAGTGAACCATCTGCCTGAGACCATCCATCACTGGATAATTTCATCCCTTCCCATGAAGGACGAGGACCCGTCAATCTCTTCTTCTGGCTTAACTAATCATTGACAGCAGCTTGTTTATCCCGCAAATGTCTTTCTAGTTTTTTATTATTGTCGTGATCTATCGGAACATTTCTATGAAGTGTATTAGTATTTTTTGCCTCCCTAATCACCGCCTGGTTGCCTGCTGCAACCTAAAAGACATTCAGCAGGAAAGGTAAAAAAAAAGCTTTTTTATCACCTGGATACAGTTTGATAAAGTTATATAAAATGAAAACCTGTAGTGTATTGTTGTCACTCGTGTTTTTGTTGGGAGAATCGTTCACCTCTTTATAGACTTTCCATTCTCAAAATAACATCGTTTTATTTTCGTCAGTGGAACCTAATATTTGGGGCTCCAGCTCTCAGATCTCTTGGTTGTCTTTTGATCGATGCAGTCGGCAGTCTTTAACTCAGCTGGATTGTTTTCGATCGCTCATGTGAAAAACAAGCTCCAGAGAGGAGTCACAGCAATTAGGCGGCAGATTAATGATCACTATCTCAATGTTACTGATAAAAAAACGCTGCATATTCACAGTGTCTATCCCAAGAAGAGACACATATGGATTGTGATATCTAATACTTATCATCAGAGTCACAAGATTAGCCAATATTTTTGTCCTTCTGGACGAAGATCCATTTAGAAAGGGCAGAGGATTTTCAAGGACGTTTGCCGTGTTTGGTTGACATCCTGGTAGCACTTCTGAGACGTCTCTGTACGTGTGAACATCCAAATATTTGGCTACAGACCAAGAATATTTGTGAATAAAAAGTCAGCCAGTGAGAGAGACTAAGCAAAGGGAACAATGATGCGAACAGAATGATAAAACTCAAGGCACACTGGTAAACGGTATTATCCACTTTCTTTCAAAATCATTTAAAGCATGTCTCTGTAGTCTTAACATGGTCAACACCTTTTAATGAAAAACTGTTTGTTTTGAAAGACAACAAAAACAATTCATGTTTAGCTTAGACACAAGTTAAACAATTGTTGTCAAGATCTAAACCAGGGGTGGGCAATTCCGCTCTTCAAGGGCCGCAGTGGGTGCAGGTTTTTGTTCCAACCGGTCGAGCATGACCAGTTTAACCAATGAGGTTTCAGCTAAATCAAGCCACACCAGACTGACAATCAACTGATGACACTCCTAAGACACCTGATTGGTCAAAAGGTGTCCTCTTGATCGAAAACCAGCACCCACTGCGGCCCTTGAGAACTGGAGTTGCCCAACCCTGATCTAAACATTATATAGACCTTATGGTCCATTATGCTCTTTAACGGTCCAAGACCAGGCGAGACAGAAAGAACCTGTGACCAAGAGAAGACGAAGACCATAAAGAATGAGATAAACCCCTAATCTAGGTCTGGAGTTTCATAATTCCAATGAATTTCTGAACTAGAAAGCACAATGGTGTTCTAGAGGCAGCAGCGAAGGCTCAGTCCCCCCAGGGTTCGGTGCTTTGTCTTGAGGGGAGTGAGAAGGTCGAAGTCGGCGGATACTGAGGTGGTGGGTGGGACATTGGAGGTGGAGTAGGTCGGTAGGATATGAGGGGTCCGGGTTACTGAGGGACGTGTAAGTGATGAGGAGAACCTTAACCGTGACTATGAATAGTTCTGAAAGTAAGAATTTCATAATTGATCCTGAAAGAAACTGGCAGCCGGTGAAGAGATTTAAGGATCGTCGAAATGTGAGTTCTTCTACTAGAGCAGGTCAGAATTCTCGCTGCAGTGTTCATATATTTATAGTAATTGTACAAAGTACAGAACAGGGAGCAAGTGGAGTATTTGAGGAAGGGGATGATGTGGTCTCTGGGAGGGTGTGGGTGAAAAAAAAGGCAGTAGAGTTCTGGATATATTGTAGATTTTGGACTCAAGAGAAGGAGAGACCATAGCGGAGGCTGTTGCAGTAGTGACGTCTGGAGGTAATGAAGGTGTGGAGGAAGACTTCTAAAGTGGATTGTTAAAGGGAGGGACAGAGACGGGATATATTGCAGAGGTGGAAAAATGAAATGTTGCTTATATGGTTTGTGTTGGGTCTGATTAAGAGGGTGGAGTCCAGGGTAACACCTGAGGTTGCGTACAGAGGGAATGGGAGTGACTGAGTGGCCTTGAGGTTGAGGAAGAAGTTTGAGTTCTGTTTCATTTTTTTTGAGTTTGAGGAAATTGTGGTACATCCAGGTCTAATGTTGTAAAGGCAGTTTGTGATGGTGGAGAGACTGACTTGGGTGATAGATTTGCAGGATCTGTACACCAGGGTGTCATCGGCGTAGCAGTGAAAATGAAGTCCATGATGACAGATGTATGACCAGGGGGGACCCAGGAAAATAGCAAAGAGGGGGTTGGGGCAGCACCGAACGAAAGCTTATGGCTTTGATTTCTTAAAAAAAAATTCAATAAGAACAAAATATGACATTTTGTTCAGAGTTAAGATGTGGAGAGAAATTTGCTGAAAGAACCTGCAGCCTGCAACCACGACTCAAAAAGAATGTATCTTTGATAGACCCCCCACAGTTTAAGTTTTAGATCCCTGATCTAAGTTTCTGTTCCCAAAAGTCTACTGTTATGTAAAAAATGTCAAAGCCGTCTTGTCTGGATCCACTAAATCCTTCCGAGGTGCTATCAGTTCAATAGTTTTCACTCTATTACTGTTCTTGTTAAATATACATTTTTACCTGTGCATACATATTTTACACCTGGGTTTTAATTATTATTATTCCCTGACTTTTCGCTAAAGCTATGATTTATTTTCAAGTTGAACCAGATAATGAGCTACACAAGAAGCCCGTAAGAACTAGGAATAAAGGAGTTTAACGACTTTGCGAAGACACCATTCTTACATGCAGAGGAGCCATAGTAAATATTTAAGAATTTACAGATTGTCGCTATAAATGTTTGAAAGCAATTCAGCCTCACATTCTCTCATATTGTAGCTTGACAAATGGTGAATGTGAACATCTAAAGTCCAACTGAAAATAAAACTAGGCATCTTGGATGGAAAGTTTTATTTCATTTCATCTACTCTTCTACCTCTCAAGGAGTATGAAGACTGGATCAAGATAAATACATCCTATGGTTTCAATGCGGAACAACATTTGTTTCAGTTTCGGCTTTAGTTTAGGAAACTTACAGAACATATGAAAGTTTGTCAAATTTTCTGAAATGATGCTTTAAATTTTAATGATTATTCAAACAGTCCAAAACATTGTTCTAAAACTTAAAAGACTATTATTAAACTCACTGATGTCCATTCTGTCTGTGAGTAAATAGAGGTCTAGAAGCGGCCAAAGTTCAAAAAAATATTTATTTTATGGGACTGACTGAGAACAAATACACACTTTTTTTCCCACTTTGTTTGACATCTGGCCATGGTATACCAGTGGAACTCCTAAACTTTGAATATACAAAATCAACATAAGTACAAGAAAAGTCACCTAATCTCTTGCAGTTTGAATATTTACAAGACACTTTGCAGAGTCAGTGGTGCCTTAAAAATCACTTGTTTGTCCTTGATGGTCTTTAAAAACTGTTTTGCTAATAATTGTAACCTGACTTTCATTGTGGATTGTCCTTGGAATGTGGAGCAGCACGGCTTAAGTTTTGAGTTTCTATTGAAGGGTCAGAGACAACAGAGAGTTATCGCCAGGATTGTGAACCTGGCTCGTAATTTCTGGATGCTAAACTAAGGTGATTTATTAATGAAAAGTAAGGTCTTTGGTCACAGCTCCTATTCCAAAATCTGTGAAAGGGCTTGATATATTAAGGAAAATCATGAAAAACTGATAAAACAGATAAAAGCTATGTTGTTGTGTGTTATACTTTTTTGGATTTTGGTGAGTTATTAATTTGGAAACTAAATATTTTGTGTGATTCTAAGGCTGTTTTCTAAATAGTTTCTTGTTTTTAAAGGGTTTTTGTACTGTTATCATCAGTCTGTCTGGCTGGCAGATCTTCGCTGGTGGTTAAAATCAATATCCAGCCTCACAAAATGCGAGATTTTGTCTCAACAAACAGTAGAGTCTCCTGGGTTAGCGTTAAAATCTGAGATTACCATTTGATTCACGCTTCACTACAACACAAAAGAAAGATGATGAAAGTAAAGTAGTGCAGACAAACACTGCCATTCTTAAGGGGATAGTGACGCAGATGAGTCAGCGAGAGCATAACCTTGAGCTCAAATGGGGAGAAATACTTGGTTGACTGGTCTAAAAAGAGTCAAAGCCTCCAGTAATAAACCTTCATTCGCGTAGATGTTTTGGTTTAAAGCTATAAAGGATAAGCAGATATAATTGAGAAAAAAAAAAAATCAATTTCCAGGATAACCAGCCTGGTACACCTGGGCCATTAGCCCCGGCTACCACAGAGTGACTGAACCACCATTTATCACTCTGTCAAGCTCCTGGAATCTGCAGGCGACACCCCTGACTGTCTCCTTCTGAGGATGACAGAGGTGAATTATCTGGCACAGACACAACAAGCTGCACCTCACTTCTAAAACGACAGCAGAGATTATCTTGAGCGCCAGTTGGAGCCTTTTGCATCAAGTCAGAAAAAAAAAATCCAACGAGGTCAGTGACTGAAGGGGTTCAGAGGAACATCCTCCATCACAACTTGGCACACTGCTGCAACTGCAACTGCAACACGGTATTCATTTATTTTCTGTGTCGCTTAATGCCCTATGGCGATAAAGGGCGGGGGGGCTGGAGTCTGTCCCAGTTTCTCTGGGTGAGAGGTGGGGGACACCGGTCAATCACAGGGCACACAAAGATAAATTTCCCCAAGTTCCCAATCAACCTCGGTATATTTTTGGACTGTGCAGGCCTCTTGGAATTTGTAGTGAATTTGTAGTGAAGTAACTGTATCATGATACACTTAATTTTAAAGGCCACTAGATAGCAATCTCTGCTTTATAATGTTTTATTTTTAGATCTACTAATTCAAAGAAACCTGGCATTGATTTTTCAAAGTATGAGTGCCATCTAGTGGCCTTTCAAAATGAAGTGTATCATGAAACAGTGTCTTCTGACTGTTTCATGAGGCCTCATTAACCCATCACTAGTATCTGCTAAAGCAAATATGTTTTCTTGTGATTTAGGTTGGGGTCCAAACAAAAGCCGAGATTAAGTCAATAAAAAAGGGTCCTTTTGGAAAAAACGGACTTAAAGAAAACTCAGACGAAAAACTCAGTGTAAAGAAATAATTAAATTGGTCAAAGCTGGAGCTTCACACAGACCCTGTAATATCAATTAAGTTGGATTTAAGTACAAACACAGAGTTACAGCTGAGTGTAACCCATAAAAAGCACAACATTGTTTTAACTGTCAAAGGGTCAAATATGATCCTTTTCTCAGCTCATTCACTTTGACTATTACAGTTTTTTCAATTTATATGAATTCCAGCCTTGCATTGAACAAAAAAACAGTGAGCGAGCTGAGACTAGTAACTTAGCGAACACTGTTTTTTGTTCTTCATACAATGGTGAGTAACATGATGGAGGGAAAAAATAATTAAATTGAAGTCGAACTGTGTCGCACTTAACTTGTCTGAGTGATGATATCTTCTCTAAATGTCTGTCTTATATTCTTTAAAAAAAAGTTATGCGACCATCACTGGCCCTTCATCATCCACAGAGTCGACTGAATGGTTACCACGTCTATGCAATCTTTATAGAATTATTAAACACCAGCACAAAAAAAAAAACTATTTCAGCCTCTTGAGTCCTGGACTATATTAACTAATAATCGAAAGGTGATTTTGCAACAGATTCAATTTTTACCCTGCATTAAAAAAGTACTTCTCAGTGGTCAGTCCAGAGAGCACTCCAGGTCCAACTGTTTTTAAGCAAAATACACTGACACAATCTTTAAACAGTAATATCTTCTCTTCTATCACTCTAAAGGTAACCAGGAACCAAGACTGTTCGACACACTTGAATAAAACACAATTTACAACCAATTTTAAAGGTTTCAAAGAAACAAATGTTTTCTTTCATTGCTATTCCAGCACTTTAACTATTCATAGAGATCCACAAGAAATCTAATGGAGGATCCTATTTAGGACAGAGATACAAAAAGCAACTCCACTTCAGTGATACAAAAATGTCAATGGATAATACAAAACCTATTGAGAAAACTTACCATTATATATACTATATCAAATAGATTATATAAATTTGTATATTCTTAATAGTCAAATTCACAATTGTTTTTCTTCTACTTGATACAAGTGGCCGAAATAAGGTTTTTCCCATAGATATAGGTAAAGACATGGCCATCAGAGTAGAGCCAGAGTAGCCTACTGGACGGGTTGTTAATGAGGTGTTAAGGGCATCCTCCACTTGTAGGAGACCAAGGGTAGGGACATGCTATAGAGATGGGTCTCTGGGAATACCTGCAGGTCCCCCTGGGAGGAGCTGGGCAAGGTGGCTTTGGAAAGGAAAGTCTTGGCTTTCTTGCTTATACAGATGCACTGACCAGTGTTCTTGGGTAAGGTAGTTGAAAGATGATATGCTTATTTTTGACAAATAGCTATGATAACTTTAGGGTATAGAACGAGTATGAATAAGCAGTAATAACTAAAAGTAGCACAACTAAGATTCATTATATTCATTACTAAAAGTTGGTGACTTTCAGTCTGTCCTTAAGTTTGGGTTTTGAACCAATGATGATTTTAGTATTCAGGTATTCATCCATATGTTAGGTGATTCTGAAATATCCTCCATATACAGGGCCTCATTATCCGACTCACCTGTTCATGTTGCTCCTGGGGTAATGGAAACACTCTCATGAAATATTAAATGAGCGCGAGTAGCAGAGACTCACGCTCCATGTTAAGTGTTCACTGTCAATTTTTCCATTCCTGAAGGCACCAGACAGGAGTTTGTAAATCAGGAAAAGCTGAGAGATAATCAATAACGTACTTGATCTACTTGTTCTTTTTAATGGTTTGAGATTTCAGTATTTATCCTAGATCTATTTTGACAAGTGGAAGGCATGTTTTTTAGATACAAAAGAACAACATGAGTAATTTTGTGTGGCATTTTATTAATTAGATATTTTGGGAATTAACTTATGTTCTTGTTAGGCCACCGTAGTTGTTAGAAAGGATGGCATTTTAACGATAATACTTTGATGAAAATGTACCATAATGCTTATGATGGTGAAACTGGTTTATAAAATAAATCCAGAAGAAAACAAAAAGTAGCGTTGAGCTGTGTATCTATAGCTCTATATTGCCAACAGACAAACTGCAACTTCAAGACACACACAGACACGACTCCTGCGAGTTCAGCACATGACTGGTGTCCGGCGAGACTCCCTCTGCTGCCATAAATCAGACAGCTTTCACACAATCACCACCTGGCAAACAACTGATAGTAGAAGAAAGAAGAGGCGAGTCGAGGAGAGAAAAAACAACTATAGATCCACTCTAATGAAACCACGGGTACAAGAGGAGGTGAGACACTGTGGGCCGATAAGAGCCGACACAAAGCATCTCTGTCAGAGGATAAGATGATAGTTGCATTAACATCCATCTCACCGACACAGCTGATTATTGTGTGTCTTAACAGAATTTTAACTCTGTTTACCACTGATAGGGAAGACACTTGTAAAATGTTTCTATTTAAATACATTAGAAACATTTTCTTGAATGCGGTTCCATTGCTTATATATTTCACTCTTCATTGGATATCAGTTTACTTGCGTTTTAACCATTTCCATGACCATTTAAATTAAAAACACAATTGAATGTTTGGTCAAAGTTGCACTTTTTCAACACCCATCAAGGTCAAACACGTCAAAATATCATCAATGTATGGCTGGATCATAAAGATTTTTCAGAGTGAGAGACTTTAATTTAAAACTCTTGAGACCTCATACAAGATTACAACAGAACTTGTAACTTTTCTTGTCTTCTTCTGGTTTTGAAGTGTTTGCAAGAGGCCAAGACTTTGCTTTACCAAACTATATCGTCCAGCTCTTCCTGGGGGACCCCAAGGCACTCCAATAGTCTCCTCAGTGTTTCCTGGGTTTCTCCCACAGTCTTCGGTATTACATGCTCTGAACACCTCATCAGCATCCAGGAGACATTCTAATCAGATGCCAAAGCCTCTTCAACTGACTCCTCTCCACAAGGAGAAGCAGCAGCTCTACTCCACGCCTCTTATAGATGATGGCACTCTTCACAGTATCTCTAAGAAGAGCCCTGTAAAGAAAACTTCATGGAGATACAGTGGCACTCCCAGACTAAACGGAGGACATTGTCCAATGTTTTGAGATCTATTCAGAGTTGGATATGCCTTAAAAAGGTGCCTGACCTACCTTAACTGGATTATTTTTTAGTGTGGAGTAGCAGTCGTTCTACTCTCTCGAATGCCTCATCTTATTTCTTATGTCAAGACCTTTTTTTTTTCTCTGAGATTTTAATCATAATTTCTCTCTGCTAATGAATGACCAAGCCTGGTGAGGTTTATAAGCGGTTAGTTCTATAGTGAACAAGTTAGGTTTCCAATGATCCTGGTGATACTATGAGTCATAAAAGGAGAATTTGTAGGTCAGAATTGCAAGTCATTGTAGCTTCTAGTTTATCAATGACATGACAAGTCGACTTTACGTCCATCAGGATCATTTGCATTTCAACTTATGTATTGTTTGTGCTACCACATAATTTTGTTAACTTCTCGGTTTGACCTGCTTGTTCAAATCCCGCATTCAGATGGGAAACTGAATCTCTTCGATAAGAACAGAAAACAAGATTGGAAAACATCGAATTGAAGTTGAATCTTGACAAAAAACGCTGTCCCCGGTGTGATGGATGACACCTCCTGGCTCCTCGTCTCCCTCTTAAACTCCAGCTAAGACTTCATGACAGGAATGCCAACGAAGGCGTTAGTGCAAAGCACCTCTTCCATTACCAGGTTATCAATTCCAGGATCCACTGTGAATGGGAAAAAACCTTAATTTTCTCCTCCTTTCAAACTGTACTGCATCCATTCTTCTTCCTTCGATGTTGAATTTAAGGCTTTCTTCCCCTTTGAGGAGCGCTGACGCTGTAATTAAATCCAGACAGAGGATATGAGAGCAAACAGCTGCTAAATGGCCATCTTATCTCCCAACAGCTTGACAAACTGTCAAGCCGGCGTCGGCGTGTGCGTGTAATAGGACGGTGACAACACAATGATAGGTAATTGTGAGGCGCCGGGCGCTCAGATGGTGGACGTTTTCAGACGCCGCATATATAAACTTATATATTCTGACTGAGAAGTGTTTTAGGTTCAGCCTCCAGCAACAGAATCTGCTGCTGGATTTCAGGATGTCTACGGTGTATTCAACAGTAACGACTGCTGTAATGTGACACATGAATAAAATGGTCTTTAGACGTATTCAAAGTGTGGAAGTTTGTGTTCGGCTCAAAGTTTGGGATTCAGGGGAAACGTTTTAAAACCGTACATTCAGAGCATCGTCTCTGTCCACTCTCTCAAGAGACCCTAAACACATTTAGTAGTCTACATGCAAATCTTCATGCAGTCATTTACATCCAGACTGACTTTTTATTGCAGTATGCAGGTCCTTTCATGGCTATCAACCCCAGCAGGATTTGGCTTTACTTGCAGATAAGTAAGTATGTAATTATTATTTGTAAAGCACCTTTATGAGACCAGGGGCACAAAGCTCTTAAACAACAAAACGATTCACAGTTAAAGAACATACACAAACATAGCAGCCCCAAGATAGGCCTTCTCTTCAAGCTCGTGATGAAGGCGAACGCTTTTTCTTTTCTTCCCATCCCACACTCTCCTTACTGCTCTTTGTCCTGTCTTATCTGCCAGAGACCCACTCATTGGCGAGCCATCAGGGCCAGCAAGGCCTTCTCTGCTGGCCTAAACATAAACAGGAAATAAATGTATTTATTTAAGAAAAAAAGTGTTACATTTTTCTATTTTTTTTATTGTTTATGCAGAGCGTGTGTGTCGTGGCCATAGAAACCACACAGACTGTAGTCGGAGTGATATTTTGATATAATGCACTGAATTTGTGTTCATTTGATGATGATCTAAACCTCTTATTGACCTATGAGAGTAAATGCTCAGATCCTGTGGTGTATAAAGAACCTTAAAGTAGTTATTGAGATGTGGATTCATCCACTGAAGGCCTATGTGTGAAATGCACGGCCTGCCACTGGACTCACTGCACATTTTTTCCTAAACCTCTAAATCATCAACCAGGGATCTGGTCAGCTGGTCTCTCAATGCAATGGATACTTTTTTTTTTAACCCAAAGAGCTGGCGAAGGGGAGCCCTCATGTCCTGATGGAACACAGACAGCTGGATACATGCGTTGATGGAGCATGGCCGTAAACTGGACGCCGTTCTCACTAGTCGGCTGGCTGCGGTTCATGACCTCGTTCCCTCATCAAGCACCATCCTGGAGAGGTTGTCCTCAGGGCTTGAGGCATAATTTGGCCATTTGGAATAGTCATGAGGCTGCTGAGGTACTCAAGGTTGAAAAATTCCAGCCGGTCTCCAAAACAAAGTTTTTTGTCTCAATCTGAGATAATAAGTTCTCGCTTCAGAGAGAAAAGAATGTTTTCAGTTTGTTCTCTCCTTGTACAATTAAAATGATTGAGACTTTGAACCTATTATGATATATATGTTCTTTTTAGCTCTAAATGAATCACCTAACCTGACACTTGGGTTGTTTGAATTGAAAACATTACAGATTAAGTTATCATTTTAAGTAAAAAAAAACAGACTGAACTGTAACTTTTTGATTGAAGGTGAGTATATATATATATATATATATATATATATATATATATATATAAATATATATATTTAATTTGCACTGTGTTTGTATCTATTCCACTCATGATACAATGTATAATATTGTAAAACATATTTGGCATTGTGTTAATGAAATTATATAATTATAGTTGTTGGACTTTGCTTTGCAGATAAAGTCTTAATTGAGAAAACCAGTGAAGTGAAAAGTCAACAAGTGGTGGCAAAAGGTGTGAAACAAATCGGTTTTAATGAAGAAAAAGTTCATTTGTTTAGTATTAACACTTCTTGAATTGAGTTTAAGTTGTTCTTGTTGAGCATTTAACCAAACATCATTGAATTCTCTTCAGTAAACGATTTCAAAAGATGTTTTACTACTGATGTAGTTGTGGTGAGCGCACACTGCCTGATCCAACACAATTATCCAATCTAGGAAGATATTTTATTGATTTTACAGTGCGTTTTGTTTTTATAAAGCACAACATCAATTACATGGTTTGGCATCTTTTTCCAGAGGGACATGTGTGGTCTCAGTGTTGTTGTTGTTTTAGTTTAAGAAGGTTTTTTAGAAGAAAACACTATAAGAAATTACAAACCTGATGAAAAATACATTGAAAAAAAAGGAAAAACTGTATGTTTTAGCGACATTATTTCTTCTAATTTCACTTAGTTTCACAAACATAAAAACATTTCAGTACTGCAAATACTGCCTTAATTCAAAGTCCAACATGAATACAGTTTTGTTTGCAGGAGAAACCCTCAACATTTCCATTTGTAACAAATTCTTTACCCAATCTTTCATTCAAATTCAATTTAACTACTAAAGTACATTACGTTTATTTCATTTCAATGTCATTAAAGTAACCAAAATGGATATTAGAAGTGTGTCCATCCCACTAACGGTGATCTTTATCTGTAGAGGTTAAATGAAGGTCAAATATAAGGTATCATTGCTGTGTGCTCTGACGCAATTCCCCATTAGATTATGAAACGCAAATATTTGTGAGCTGCAAGACAGATGTCGAAGCTTGTCAACAAGGACAAATGCTTTTCTGATCTGTAAAGACTCTGCAATTATTGACTTATAATTAAGTGAAAACCTCTCGCTCTACATTATTGTTTTTCCTCCCCAGGACAAACTCATTCATCTGGTCATAGAAAGAGAGTGGAACGTGTCGTGCACGAGATATTGAAGAAAAATCGATGCGAGGGAAAGGTAAAGAAGCTTCTAGCAACACAAATGTCAGGCGACTTTAGAAACTGCCAGACGAGCCATTAAAAGTTCGTGTGACACGAGAGCTTAATATTCCGTCAAAGGAAGCTTCTTTGGAAATGTCATCGCTGCTGTTGAGTTTGAAGGGAAGGCAGTCACATGATTACAGTCCTCATCTCCTCGCCTCTCCAGACACAGGGGGAGATCGGAGTTGAATGACAGATAACATTCATTGACGACACATTTAAACATGTTCAGAATGTGTCGTGTGTATCAAATATGCATTAACTTCCATGTACGTATGTACAAACACTTGAGGAACATAAAATAAGAAGGGCTGGACCTGGTTTGTGTTTTTGTTTTTATTCATTTGAAATTTGAAGCTTCCCAACATAAAGTATTAATCACACGGATGTTACATACCAGCAGATGACCTTGAGAACAAAGCTGGTTTGACTGCTCTGACATTGACAATTTTTGTTTCTATGTTAGTGTGGTTATGTGTTGTTATGTTTGTGCTACTTATGCGTGTGTTTTTGGGCTTGTATGTATGCTGGATTGGCGTCTGTCTTGGGGTGGTGTGTATTTTATGTGTTGAGGTGGTGTGTGCTTTTGTGTTGTGTATGTGTTTCTGTATTTAGGTGGTTTCTCTATTGTTATAGTATGTGTGTGTTTCTGTATTTATGTATTTTATGTGGCGGGTTGATGTGTGTGTCTTTTTGGTAGTGTGTTTATCTGTGTTCATTTGTTTTTATGTTGAAGTTATGCTTATGTGTTTATATGTGTTTCGGTGTTTTAGTGATTTGTGTGATTCTGTGTTGTGGTAGTGTGTGTTTATGTGTTGATGTGTATGTTTCTGTATTGCATTTATTTGTGTGAGTTGTGGTAGTGTGCGTTTTCTTTTTGTATCTGTGTCAGATCGATGTGTTTATTGTGTTTCTACGGTAGTCTGTCTATGTTTTCTTTGTTGTTATATTGTGTTTGTGCTTTTGTGTTCATGTGTGCGTGTCTCTGCGCTGGTTCATATTCGTTTGGGTTGGTGTGTGTCTTTCTGTGCTGCGTATGTGTTTTTTGTGAGTGTTTTGTGTGTGTTTTTGCGTTGGGGTGGTTTGTATGTGGGTTGGGGTGGTACATGTGTTTCTCTGTCTGGTTGGTGTGTGCTTCCGTGTTCTGTATGTGTTTCTGTTTTTGCTATGGTTTGTGTGTGTTTGCACCGTGACAGTGTTTGTACTTAATTTGCGTATGTGTATGTTTCTGTATCGCGTCTTTTTTGTGTGTTGTGATAGTGTGTGTTTCTGTGTCAGGTTGGTGTGTGCTTCTGTTTTTTGCTGTGTGTTTATGTGTTTCTGTCTTGTTATGTTGTGTGTGAGCCTCTGTGTTTATGGGTGTGTGTCTGGGTTGAGGTGGTTTGTATGTTTGTGTACTATTTGTGCTTTTGTGTTTGTGTGTGTGTTTCTGTTTCTGTGTCAGGTTGATGTGTGGTTCTGTGTTGTGTGTGTCTTTTGGTAGTGTGTTTATCGGTGTTAATGTGTTGTTATGTTGAAGTTATGATTATGTGTTTATATATGTGTTTCGGTGATTTAGTGTTTTCTGTATTGTGGTAGTGTGTGTTTATGTGTTGATGTGCATGTGTCTTTATTGCATTTAGTTGTGTGTGTTTGTTTCTGTATCTGTGTCAGATTGGTATGTCCCTCTGTATTGTGTTTCTATGGTAGTCTGTCTATGTGTTTTCTTTGTTGTTATGTTGTGTGTGTGCTTTTGTGTTCATGTTTGTGTGTCTGGTTCATATTCGTTTGGGTTGGTGTGTGCTTCTGTGTTGTGTATGTGTTTCTGTTTTTGCTGTGATTTTTGTGTGTCTGTGCTGTGACAGTGTTTGTACTTAATTTGCGTATGTGTATGTTTCTGTATCGCGTCTTTTTTTTTGTTGTGGTAGTGTGTGTGTTTCTATGTGCATCTGTTTTTTGTTGTTGTGTGTTTATGTGTTTCTGTGTCAGGTTGGTGTGTGCTTCTGTTTTTTGCTGTGTGTTTATGTGTTTCTGTCTTGTTATGTTGTGTGTGAGCCTCTGTGTTTATGGGTGTGTGTCTGGGTTGGGGTGGTTTGTATGTGTTTTGGTGTACTATGTGTGCTTTTGTGTTGTTGTGTTCTGTGGCAGTCTGTATGTGTGCTTATGTGTTTTGTGTGTTTCTGTGTTATATACAAAGTGTGCTTTTGTGTTTCTGTGTTGTGTGTGTGTTTCTGTGGTAGTGTGTGTATGTGTGTCTGTGTAAACACATAGATAAGCAGGACAACAAACCGCAGAAACTAAATCTCTCGACCATCGGACTAAAAGCACGATCTGTGGAGGGAAACTACAAAAAAAGAACTTTTTGTTCTTGAGCCCGGCTCAGAAAAAAAGAAACTCTTCCAGCAATAATTGACTATAATGCAGCAATTTACCTGCATCTTTTTTTATTAGAGCCACAATCAGGAGCCGACGCACAACGATCGCGCTGCTCCTCTGTTTAGTTTCCCTGGCAGTAAAATTGGACGAGTAAATAGATAGAAAGCTTTTATATTATCCTCCACGTTGTTGTGCTGATTGAGGACGAGGAGTCCAGCAGGTGAGTCGTCTCTTTGGAGATGCAGAGAGAAACTCATTCTTCCTCTCAGGATGTGGAGGAGAAGTTTTTTAGGATGAACAAACGATGAGGAGGACTCAAATGATTTATTCAGTTTTAATGACACGTTTCAGAGTCAACTCACCAATGTATTCATCAGAGAGCCGACCGGAGCTGGACCCTCAGACTACAGTGAGTCACTCAGAAGTGGGTTTTAGTGTCAGAATCTCGGCCTCAATTCACGATCACTCGTCTGCCCCGAGGTTTTTCCGCAAAATCTCCGTCCCGACAGAAGGCAGACCGACAGGTTCAGTCAGCCGTTCAGCGGCGAGGACGACACAGACGCTGAGTCAGATCTGCCGACGTGACCGCGGGAGGAGACAAGACAGTTACCCTGAACCAGCAGACATTTTTTCAAGGTGAAATGTAGGCATTTTAGGTGAATCAGCGGAAAGTCTGGACTTGAAGGCGAGTCCACAGGTCGTCGCATGTAAAAGTGACATGTGGCGAATGGAGGAGGGTGGGAGCGGGTAGATGTCACAGGACTGAGCTGAGAAATGCAACAAAAGCTTGATTCCAACCGTCATGAAACAAGAATAAAAATGTTTTTTGTCAATTTCTGTATCACACACAGTTATAATTTGATTTGTAAATAAAGAAGAAAATAGGGACGCTACACGTTAACTTTACATCAACAAATTGATTAGCATTGGAGATGGCAGCGTAATAAACTGACTCAATTCTAAAAGACGACAATGACTCTCAGACACAAAAAAAAAAAAAAGAAGACAGATGGCCTGAATTTGATAATGATTGCTTTGTCTTTTTTTATCTAGCCATGTTACTGCCTTTTTACAAACACCCTTCCAAAAAACGCAATGTAACCTAAATCCTTAATAAATAAAGAAAAAATCTGTGAAATGTATGATCTCTAATTAATTGTAGTATTTACACCTAATTAAAATGCAAATTATTTTTTTTCTTTACAGATTTTTACAGATTTCAGTCATGTTATACTTGGTCCATGAGCTAGTCGTTAAAAGTGTCATGCGAGATTAACAAGGAAACCCAGGATAGGAGAAAAATGCATGAGAAAAATGTTTAAAAAATGTTATACAATTTCAACAAAAACCACAAGTAAAAAAAACAACTGATACTTAATAATTAAACAAGTGTATTTTCTTCCAGTCCGAGATAAAATGTTAAATAAATCCAAACAAAACAGGCAATAGTCCAGAGCAGTGTGACTACAAGACACACTAAAAGAGGGGAAAAAATTAGTAGAGTCGATAATCAAATTAGAAACTCACCAAAACAGTAGTAAAATAAAAGCGCTAACGAATAAGAGACAGGAATAATGAAATAGTCCAAGAAATCACAAGTCCATGGGATCAATGCACCGACAAGTAACAAGGGGAATTCAACGTCAAACAATGCAGAACGGTGAACGGGCTGATGCCGGTCTATGGGAAGTCCAGCGTATATAGAGGGAACTCTAATTAACAGATTGCCGGCAGCCATTTGTCATTAGGAGATCTTTCCACACAAGGGAAACAACAGGAAGACTCCTGAAAAAAAAATAGTGATAGATGGGTCACAATGAAAAAAAAATCTATCTATTATACACTTTAAAATATATTTTCCAAAGTTGGATTAGATGATGTTTGCTTGTCCTGGAAAGATATTCTTTATCACTTAAACATTCATACGTAACGAAAAATTT